>NW_026018611.1:5145222-5161538 GCF_020466585.1 Dendroctonus ponderosae
TTTTTCGCCACAATATGAAAATAAACTCATGCAGTTTTTAGACAACAAGCTTTCATGCAAAATTATCGGTAATTTTGAAGCACTTGTGCAATTAACCCCGATAATTTTTTGGTGCAATTGTGCCTCTTATAAGCCGTTTTCGAAAGAATGCCCTTTTAACTCATTAAAATGGTTTGAGCAATTAGTGAAACTGTTTTCACACTCTTTAAGGGTATGATGGCCATTTCTTTGACGTTTGTTATTTGTTTGTTATTGAGATTTGTCCGCACTTTGCAAGTTTTTAATTTTCCCTTATTCCCCACTGGTTTTATTTGCACTTTATCATCGTTAACTTGCCGGATTTGTCTCCGTTTTCCATCGATTTTCATTTTGCTTCTATTTTTTCAACTTCTTCCTAAGGCCTGTACTAATACTTTGCAGTCGCATTACAACTTTGATCAACCGCAGAATTGTAATTTAATTTTGTGGAAGTCGTACCGAAACCTCTCTTCTTGAAAAAATTTTTGCTCTCTACCCGCTCTCATGTGATTGATTCCGATTATCGGAAAAATTAACGTGTGCCAGACCAATAAAGCGGCGGTAACGAAGCAAACCGTCAGAGTTCAAGTGTTCTGTCCCGAGGCCCCATATGCCTACCATATAATCGCGTGATTATTATCGGTATCTTCACTTTCCTTGGAAAAAATCCATCCTTATTATGATGTACACACCATTCGCGATGCATAGTAGGTTGCAATCGGGGCCGTCTTCCTACTATAATGGAAGGATTCTTGATGGTGCACTTTTAACATAATTACATGGTAGTCGGGCAATTTTGTGAAGCCCATCCGAAACGGGCTCACCCACAAAGACGTGGTGGTAACTTGCCGAACACGCCTGTTTGCCGAACGAGTTAATTATCGCTCGAGTTTTCAGTTGTAAAATTTCATTTTCGCCATCCGCGAACTTCCGCCAACTTCCATAGATTGCAACCGGCCAGTGAAACTTGATGCCCATTTGGTTGGTTGTTTTAGTAGTTTTGACTGATCTCGAATTACCCACGTGCACAAACTGGTAAATCTACCGAACAGTTTACCTACCTGGTTTACCGTGTAAAACAAAACCTGCTCTAACCGATATTAATTGATATTCATTCGCTTGCTGAAGATTTGTTTAGGCTTTGCTCGTTGTATCAAGTATTGCCGTGATAACTGATACTTTCTGGGAGCTGGAAATCCGTAATGATCGTGGTTGCATGCAAATGTTTGAAATTTTTATACATGAAACACGCCCATACAAGGTGCAAATCGCCTAACCAAGAATTATTTTTAATTGTCTAATTTTCAAAGAGCGATTTCTTGTTCCAACGATTTAAGTCTTCGTTTGTCGATCGAGTTTCCGGACTCTCTGTGTGGAGGCAATTGGGTTTTAAACATTGTCATTTTCCCGATTTAATCCCAGTCCATTGGTGAATTAAACCAAATTACATTTTAATTTTAACATTTTTTTCAACTTTCTTAAATTAATGCTTTTTTAATTGCAATATGATTATTTCTTGCATGTGAACCAGCGCAAATTACAGAAAGTTATTTGGTAAATTGGCCCCTTTGCCGTTAAACAATTACGATTTCTCCTTCGAATTGAATGGTTGCGCGGTGATTTTCAACCGCTTAACAGTGAAAATGCACCAAGAGCAAAAGTACAATTAACCAAAACCGAAATTGCGCCCGAAAACACACATTAGCGTTACCCAAAACTCTCAAGTTTCTTTATTGATTGTAGCCATGATTTGCATTTCCTTAGGGATAATTATTCTGTTTCCTCCTGCTATCACTCTGGCTAGAGGGGCCTTCGATTTGCCGATTTATCCAGGATTATTCCTATATAGTCCCCCTTAGCCGCAAATGGTTTGGTTTCACCCAAGAAACTGGCAGGTGCGTTTGATTGATTTATTCGAATTCCCAAACCGTCTGCTTAGTAAATTTACTATTAAGATCGTGCAGTGACTACCAGAAATAGATGAAAATATCCATACAAAACCAAGTTTAAGGCTGCTGAATTTTCACTGCCACTTCACGTTTGAAATCGCATGTAAAAACGCATTTTTGAGTATAAAATGGGTCGAACTGTAGTGGAACCAGATGAAAAAATGCAAAAGACACGAAGCCTTCGGAAAAAATCAACAGTGCAGGTTGCGATTCCCTAAAAATATTTTATTTTTAATTATATGACTAGATAACTAGAAAAGTACAGAGAAGCGTTTTTTAAGAAGCAACGAGAAAAAATTCCAGACTATCCTCATAAATAATTTAGAACACTAAATAGCCGGAAATCTAGAACATATCTCTATTACCGCCTGTCGACTCTAAGGGCCTGTTTTACAGCATGTGAATCGTTGGGGAGAAGAAAAAACACACTAAACTACCATCGGTATGTAAATGAAGGTAGCCGAACGACGCAATTAATGTAATTAAAATTAATACCGGCAACACCTTAACGACTTCTGGCTTTAATTACGTGCCAACAGCTCATTTTAATTATTGCTTAATGTGTATCACCGCCATTGTCGACTTGTGCCTTCAGGCTTTGGTTGATTGTTCTTGACGCGCCTGTAAATTTGATTTTCAGCCCAATTTAATTGTTGTCTTTTCCACCAATCTGGGGGCTCAAAATCTGTTTTTTTTTGCCTTAGACAAATACTAGTAATTATTCAGTTGCATTTCGGGATTCAGTGGGAAATTGAAAATATGTATAATTAAATACAAAATTGTTAATGTTTTGCTGTTTGTAACATCAATTTTTTTTTGGTTCCAGGTAACATCCAAAGTCAAGTTTCGAGTTATTAAAATCAAGGTTTGTTGGGCGCAGATTGTAAGTACTTTTATGAAGCAAAGCACTCAGGAACGCTACCTGAAAATTGTAGTCCCCCAAGAATATTTGCGATCGACAATTTATTTCATACAAAATTTGCCAAAAATTTCCGTTAATTCAATTAACTAGCGGCGCTTAGAAAATGCTGATCAAACGAACTAAAAAATTGCTTTTTTAGCTGCTTGGTCAAGAAGAAATTAAAAACTTTGGAAAACAGAATACACAAGCTAAGTAAGTGCCATTTTTATGCGTGAAGCGTCAATGGGATTTTTCAAAACTTTTGAATAGAGGAAAAAGCTAAAAAACCATATACAAATTTACATGCCTATGGAATCGCAGCCTGTTGAAACGATGGACTCAACTAAAAAAATGCTTATTTTGCCAAAACATTTAAACTCGGAGAAAAATAATCCAGACTCAAGTTTATAAACACGGGCTTTTCAGCAGGATGTACGGGATTCGGGAATTGTTTAATTTCGGAACGATTTCTAGGAATAAGATCCGCTATTGTGGATGCCGGGTTTTCACACTGTCGTTTGTTCCCAAGGAACCGGAGGCTTTTTAATGAAAATTTGCTTTGTAACCCGACTAATTTAACGTAATTAAACAATGTTTTAATTGTTTAAATGCCGGTTTCGTTATAGCATGTTTTTTGGCCGTGATTAGTAAGACAAAAACGCTATTTTGAAAATGAGAAACTATTCATTCTTAACATTTTTTCCCAAAGTGAAACTGATGAGTTTTTTAGGCTTTTAGGCAGCACGAGTTTGTCGCTCGAAGCGAACACCACCAGGAAGATATAATCTTCCATTGCAGCCTAAAACGGCAAAAAATTCAGCAGTTTGCCAGTTTCCAACTTTGCTCTCTTCCGTTGTCTTCGCATAGCTGGTTGATTAACAAAACGAGAAGTTCTTAATGAATTTATGCTAAATAAAGCACGTTTTGCATTGAGAAAACGCAACAGCAATTGCTGATTCTCACACAATGCAATCATTATACTGAACCAGACCCTAAGCATAAATTGCTTTGCTCGATGTCGACTCGGTAGGTAGTTAATTAAAGGCAACCTAATTAATTAAAAAGGTCAATCGTACCACGAAAAAATAATTGATATTGTGTGTTAAACCATTGGGCGCATGGTCGCTTTCGTTATGCATTGATAATTTATAAGCGATAGATTTCGATGCCGTAAGTGATTCATTATCGTTTATAAATTGAAAAATTTCTCCAGAGGAACGTAAATGGATTTACCTACAGGTGGTGTTCGCCTTGTAGGGGATTCGAACGTAATTGTGTGCGGTTTAATTAATTGTTTATTGCACCAATCAATGTTGCAACGTATTATTTTCATTCGAATGGCTCGGTGTGATTCAAGAGGATAATTTCTCTTTTTCCGCAAATTTTTTTCAGTTCTGGTTTCATTGGCGCATTTAATGTTCTGTTGAGGTTTCATTCAAAACATGCTGTAAAAAATGCACGTTCAATCAGTGGGTGGATTACTTCAAAAATAAAAATCGCTGTTTATTGGAGGTTTTAGCGTAAATAAAAACGTAAACCGATCTGTGCTTAGCAAACCGAATGTAAACAGCGAGACGTTTAATTCAAACAGCTTAGTTTTATTAAGGACATAAACATTTTCCACACCTCAGTGTTAGGCGAGTGGACTTGAACCACGATCCATGTTTACCTGTTCGGAGAAGTGACAAAAACGGTGAGCATGCAATTAACAACATGGGTTTATGTAGACCACCATGAAAACATATAAAACTGCGATTTCTACCAACGGGTACATACGATTAAACAGTCCAAGTGCCGTTCGCGTTGTTTCCAGCCGTATTACAATAGTTTTTATTTTTTGGTCGAATCCGCATTTTAGATGCAGAAACCCGCTATTGACGCCTACAGGCATCACTGCAGCCCGATATGGGCACCATCGAATAATCGATTGGGTTTTTATTAATCGAGTGTCTTCTGATATCTCGAATGTCGTCATTCGACTTAAATATAGGGTTTCTAGAGAGAGACTATTCCAGAAGCTTAAATGTTCACATTTGTCTTTCTGAGTTTTGAAACATGGAAAATTTTTGAAAGTTTGTGTTAGAGTGAAGTAGTTCTTCAGATAGTTTCCGGGATTAGCGCTTTTGCGCAAATCACTTCAGTTTTCAGCTATTCAACAGGAAATTTCGTCTTGAAATCGTGGCTTGCATCTTTCGAAGAACAAGTTCGAACCTTTAAATCCGCTCATAAACGTCCAAAGTTTAACATTTAATTCTCAAGAAATCGGGAGCTTGACTGAAACCAAACCGCCACCACAAATACACTAAAGACCAATTTGTTCAGTGTCGAAACCCGCATGCCGAAGGCTGGACTGCTTCTGGAGAAACGAAGCTCAGAAGAGGGTGACTCAAAAACAAAAAACCACAAATAAAATGTCAACATTTCAATAATTATTTAAGAATCAACCAGTCGTTCGAATGAAACGAATACAAACACTGTATTTTGTACAAGTTTTCGTTATCGAGTGCTGAAAGACGCACTCCGATATCCGAAGCGGATCTTCAGCAACGAACTTTAGACGAACATGGTGCAAATTTTAAAATCCTCCAAAACAAGTTCAAAGTTGAAGAATTCTTTCCGAGGGAGTTAGTTCAAAAATGCAACAAAAACTCGAACAAAACTTGTTGACTTCTGAAACCCACATTAGGATATCCCAAGTGGTTCTTCCGGAAAGAGCTTCAGAAAAGCATAATTTAAAAAAAAACGCAAAAAGTGACAAAACTTCAAGATTTCATAACGAGAAAACCAGTAGCTCGAATGAACTGAAGAAATTCCTTCAAGCCTTCGTTAAAGCCCAGATCAGAAGCACTGATAATCTCAGCACTGAGAAATTATGATCTTTAAAACAAGTTCAGGAGTTATTTCTGAAGGAACTAAATGCTCAACCGAAGCGAAGATCAGCTCACATATACATTGAGCCTAATTGATTGGATGATCCAACTCGCATTCCGACATCAGAAGCGCTTAGTCAGAAATCGACTTCAGAAGAACACGATGAACAAAAATAAAAACCCGCACGAAAATGCCCAAAGTTCTTGAACTATTTCCGAGGACCCTGGTTTTTGAAACGAAACACTTCTCACATCACAAATGCCCTGAAGCTTCCTTCAGCGACTGCTCAGATAGGCATTCTGATACCTGAAGCTGGCCTTCAAGCGCGTGCTTCAGAAGAACAGGATGCGAAATAAAAGCCACCACAAAAATGGCCAAAATTTCGAATTTTCTGACTGAAACCAAAGCCACATCACATATACACTGAAACCTACTTTATCGTGTGTTGCTGCATCGAACAAACCACTTCTGAAGATGCAAGCAACTGGTGCTTGCGAAACGTCAGGCACTTGTTTGATAATTTCTGAAAAGTTCTGTTCAGAAAAGATAGTTTTGGAGACGCTCTTCCGAAAACGTTCTAATGATTATTCAGATGATTTCAATGGTTTCCGAGATGCAAAGCTCCGAATTTTCCTTTTTAACTTTTCAAGTTACGGATTTCTGAGCCTCACAACCAGAAAAAAAACAATTGTCAAGTCGCTCTATCCACAATCTTCTGGTGGTTATTCTTTTTATATGTTTATAATTATAACTTTTCCAGGTTATAAAGTGTTAAAATGTGAGACCCACTAATTTTGGACTTTTCTCTCGCCTTTCATTCGAATCGTTTTGCACCGAAGAAATGTCTGCTATCGAGTTCATAGAATGAACTCAATTATTTTCGTAATTGCCGATATAGTGAGAAGATGCCAAGTTTTTTTGAGTAGTTAATCTCGAAAGAACCAGCGTTTGATGTATCATTCTTGGTTCCAGTTCAAATGCCTCCAAAGTTTCCCCAACACCCACCATTTTAATTAAATTGAAAACAGTTGATTCGATCACATTTTTCTAGCCAGATGATTGGACCGAGATAAGCGCGTTTTGCACGTCGATTCGTTTTATCGAAACGTCTCAAACCGGAACCCATTCGACTGGCACCGGTACCGTTTTTTCGCCTGGATAAGTAATTTCTGCTACTTCGAATCGTGCGATTGCGGTCGATTGGCAATAAAGACGTCAATTTAAAGTCAATTTGATAAATTAAAATACAATCACAATCTCGTTCCGCTCCGGTAAGGGTTTACTGCTGTCCGTTTCTTACGTACATTGGCTCAAATGCAACTTGTTTCATTTGGTCCGGTTGGTCATTTATCGGATGGGTAAAGAGGGATACTTTGCGCGAAAAGTTTGCCGATTTGTTGAAAAAGTACTGAAATTCTATTGATTCTTCTGACTTAACCCAACTGGAAAAGTTGTAATTATTGTCTTCTGATTTACTTCAAAATACAGACTTTCTTCAGGCCTTGGGCCTTCCATACGCCATCAGTTATCAAATATTCCAAATCTACGCCGGATATTAAAGTAAATACAAGGGTTGATTTATGGTGTCGAATGCTTGGAATATTATTTCCGATTTTTGGGGATAAACCGACGATTTATAAAGCACCCCCCCGATCTTTAACCAAGTCGGGAATAATTGAAAAGCAGCGAAAATATTAATAAGCCGGAAGCTACTAAGCGTCCATGTCACCAATGGTACAACTGATAATCGAATCGTTTTGATTATCGACAATGCCCAAACTATTCATGTTTAACATCGAAAATTTAATATTCCATGTGCGGCGCATCGCTCGCTTACGTAATTAAAAATTTATAATGGAATAATGGAATTACTGTACATTTTGATTTTAACGAACAATTAGGCAAATCGTATTATGGAACGTTGTGCGATGTAGCGGAAAATTTTCGTTAAAGCTAATTCCCGACAAGTGAGGATACTTTCCACGTCTAGCTGGAATAATTAATGATTAATTAGTGGATATTGTAAAAGTCCCTTTTACATCTTGTCGCTCTCAGATTTAATAGCTTAATAACAGCGAGTCTTTACTGAAGAACTTCGGCATTAATTACCAGCATTCGTTTGATTATACTTAAACATTTATGCAGAATAGGCTAAAAGTGACTTGACTATTACATCATCAATGGTGGTTCAAGTCGGGATTTGCAAAAACAGTCTAAAGTCTGATTTTTTTCACCGATTTAATTCAAGTGGTGAGCATTTCTTCTTTCAATTTCATCAATCAATTTCAGCCAATACTTTTCAAGCATATCTTCAACGTGCTTGAAACCGTCCAAAGATTTGGCCCATGTGGATTTCGACGAATCTTTAATATTCAAATCCACATTAGATGATGAACCGTAAACACAATAACTGGCACAAAGTGGCGAAATATTGATGACGATTTTGAATGTTTAAGTGTTTAGATAATTGGTCAAAAATAGATCGACGACGTGCGTTCACACCTACCATGCCTGCCTACCTCTGAATCCACTTAATAAGTCGGAAGCAGCGATTAATTCTGCTTTAACGTGTTTAGAAAATAAAACCCTCGGCGTCAATTGCATCTTGCATTATGGCCATTAAAGTTATGTGCCGACGATAACCAGAAGGGTTATAAAATGATTTCCAGACACCGGCATAGATTCATTATTTGCCGAAAAGCCATTAATTTGGCAGTTTTCGGGCCATCTTTGGTTTTATATATAGCCTGGTTAACGTCAACTTTTACGGTTTATTAACTAAATATTAGCGTGAGTAAAATTTGAATTTTATGGCCGCTTACCAATCGCTTTGCTCCTCTTAGGCAGCTTTGTAATTTCGCATATTAAATGTTTTCGAATTCGAGGCAATTTGGCGCTATTTTGCCTGCCAGGTTTTCACTTCACCGACAGCAAAGTTTAATTTGTAATCGGTTTTTTAATTCAATTAATTTTTGTTTATTTCATAACGGAATTGTGCTCAGCGGCAAGTTTAATTTCCAATGCAACAATGCAAAAAGCGGAAGTAATGGGCAATCAAACCAAACGTGAAAAAAGACAGAAATGAAAAAAAGTGACTCCCAAAAAATAAGAATATTTAAGAACGTTTTCAAACCGATTTCGCTCAAACGATTTAGGCAATTTTCTTAAGGTTAAGGATTTTTCAATAATGCGTTTTTCAAAGTGTTACAAATACTTTAAATTGCCTCATTGAAAAGTCAATTAGTGTGAAAACCCAGTTTAAATTTAAATCGACTACAAGTAAGGTATGGTATTGGAGCTAATCAATAACACCGAAAAAACAACTCTAATTAGTATCGATATAAAAAAATACTTGTATAAATAAATTGCCTACTACCTACCTGGTAGTTTCAGAAATAAAATGCCAATTAATAGACATCCTGGGAAAAAAATGGCCATTCTGCAAATCAGCTTTGTTATCCGTCGAGTTAATTTAAAGTTCCCTTAATCGGCGCTCGAAATTAATGTGTATGACTATACATATAAAATTGGATCGGGTCTTACATTTGTGGGCAAATAATTACAACAACGAAAAAAAATGTATCGTCAAAACATAAATAATCATTAAGATATTTTACGCTTTTGAAGTTGGATTAATTTAAAACTGGTACTAATTTGCAAGAAGTTTCCACTCGATGGGCGCTTAAAAGCTCTCGATACGGTATAAATCTGTTGATTATCGGCGACACTGTGGCGTACGAATTATTGAAGATCTTCCCACACGGTAAACGATTAATCATCTCGATAAATATTACAGTTTTAGAAGCTGAGAGCATCTTGACTTGTCGGCAACTGTTAGCGAAGATATGAATTTTATGATAGTGAAACACGCTTAAAAATCGCATGTTTTACACAATAATATAGTAAAGTAAAGTACTATAAAAGGCAGATTTCGCAAAAAATGCCTGGAGTTCTACACGGGTTTCATCGGAAAGAAGCGTGGAGGGCAAAGTTCTGATTGAAAAACCTCCCAAGACGATTCATATTCGAAATAATCGACATTTTGGCCCTTTTTGAACGGTTGCGATTTTAACAGATGTTTTTCTTTAGTATAGAAGTGAAACTTTGTTGGGGAGCTTCTGGGGTCGAAAGTAATACATTGATGTCGAAAAATGGGCACGCAAAATTTTGATTTTTGATCGAAAATTTCTAAAGGATCGATTTTTCCAAAAAAATTCACAGAATGCTTGGATTTCTACATCATTTCGATCAGACAGAAGCTAACAATATCAGCTCATTAAGAAACCCGCTCGAATGTTTGCATCCGAAATAATCGACATTTTCGGTCGATTTTGGGTGTTTTTTAGCGGTCACAATTTTTAATCGACCATATCTTCCCTATTATAAACGCGAAATTTTTGAATGCATACCGGGGAGCTTCTTGGGCCGAAATTAATCCATTGAGCTCAACAAACATGCAGGTGAAATTTTAATTTTTGATCGAAAATTTCATTAGGGATGGGGTCGATTTTTTAAAAAAATATAGTCTCACAGAATACCGGGAATTCTACATCATTTTCATCAGAATAAATCAAGGAATGCAGACAGCTGATTAAAAATTACGCTGGATTCTTTAGATCAGAAATAATTCACATTTTCGGTTCATTTCGAGGGTTTTTCCAGCTGTCACGATTTTTTAACCGACGATAACTTTCTTAGTATAACAGCGTTATAAAGTTTTTGGGTCGAAATTATTCCATTGAGCTAAAAAAACACGCATGTGAAATTTTGATATTTCATTGAAAATTTTATAAAGGGTGGAGGTCGATTTTTTCAAAAAATTTAAAATGTAACAAAATGGCTGCAATTTTACATCACTTTGATCAGGCAGAGCCAAAAAATGTCAACAGCTCATTAAAAAACACGTTAGAATATGTGCTTTCGAAATGATCCGATGAGAGGTGATCTTTAACCGAGGATATCTTCCTTATTTTAGCAGCGAAGTTTTAGAAATTTATATCGGGGAGCTTCTTGGTTTGAAGTTATTCAATTGAACTAAAAAAACACGCATGTATAATTTTTACTTTTTATTGAAAATTTAATTTAGGGAAAGGTCGATTTTTTCAAAAAGTATCTAGCCTCACAGAACGCCCAGAATTCCACATAATTTTGATCAGACGAATAACAATAATAATGCAAACAGCTCTTTAAAAACCCTCTAGAATCTCTCACATGCGAAATAGTTGAAGTTTTTCCTCATTTCTTGAATTGATCTTCCCATTTCTCCAGATTATGTTTTTCTTTCGATATTGTCCAGACAACCTGGCATTAGGACGTGTTAACCAGCACAACAAAAAAACTGTACTTTACAGCTGACTAAACGCGAAACGAACCATCTAGAGTCCCCATTTGCGAAAAAACTTTGTCAATCCCTTGACGATAAAACTCCAGCAGTTTCGGTAGAATTTTCAAAATTAACAGTTTCGGGTCGAGTTTTCGCAATAGTTGGACCCCGCCGTGCTTTCCCAAAGGGGAAGTTTCCTTAAATCGACATCGAAA
Organism: Dendroctonus ponderosae; assembly: GCF_020466585.1. Lineage (NCBI taxonomy): Eukaryota > Metazoa > Arthropoda > Insecta > Coleoptera > Curculionidae > Dendroctonus > Dendroctonus ponderosae. The sequence goes on from NW_026018611.1 coordinate 5,156,500, forward strand.
TAACGTCCATCCATTGTAAACACCCTCGTCGGGGTCGTATCATAATAAGATTCGCTGAAGCGAGAATCGCAATTACACTTTTACGGGATTTAAGCCAACACAGCACAATTTGTAACACATGGTCTGTATCATTGGCGGCGACCAAATTGGATACAAAGAAATAACCGTCTTGGTACGTGGTGTAATTTCAACACGGTGTAATAATGCCGAACTAAATCACCCACGTTTGGTAAATCGGGAACCGCAATTATCCCGTGCTTTTCTTGTTTGCCCTGATTTGTTTCTTCAACTTTGCCAAAAAGCACGTTTACATTTTAATTTTTTCATTCAATGGTTGTTCAAGCACGCTTGAAGGTTCGCCCAATTTTAGCTGCTGGTGTTCCGAACTGAAAGATCTCCTCGCTGTGCATTCTAAACCAGGCTTAAATAATGCCATTAAATGCGATTGTATAATGCAATGGGGAATTATTCAAAATTACTATGCTGGCTTGGGTACGCCCAACACTGACTGCATGTGCATTGAAAAATTGGTCAACCAACTGCAGAGTCTGCTAGAGCAACACGATCAGCAAATCCCCTAAATGTGGAGAATACATGGGCCATTCTTTGTGTATCGGTAAATCGCCCTTTAAACGTTTGTGGCAGCTGTTTGGGATTAGGAATTAATTTAACAACTGGGCCCTTTAGTGGTTTACATCTCATTTTAATATCGTTAGATGAGGGTTTACGTGATTCGCATTTTCCTGCATTCTCTACCCAGTCTGCCGGGTGGCTACTAGATAAGTTCGTTCAGAGCCCTTATAAAGGGTGAAGAAATGTGCGCTGATTGAGCAAGGCGATTTGCAATTGCAATCTTCGGAGGTGGATTAGGAAGGACGGGAAAAATGCGAAAAAACATTCGAACCAAAGGATGAGATATTCTCAAAAAATGTTGTACATAAAAAAGTAGAATCGTAGAACTCCAATTTTGAATCACCATTATAAATATCAATAAACTTATTTAAATGAGCAGAGCCTGAATCATCGGAATAACATATCATTGATCCAGCTGAATCCGACAATAAATCTGAATTAAAATTGCCAGTTGGAGAAGCAGGTTTATTTGTGAACGCGTCAATATAGGTGGGTTTATGAGCACTTTTCGAAATCTGCCTTATTTTGTTAACAGCTTTATTTACTGTGGTAAACATCGGTTGTCTATGCGGAAGCATTTATGGATGGCGGAAAATTTATTAATAGTACGTCGTATCACATGTGCGCATTCATTACTTCATCAAGCCAAATGCGCCAATTACGACCTGTGTTAATGAGCCGATTGCCTCAATGACTACTATTTACTGATTATTTTTTTATTCGCGCGCAATTCACGCAAATCTGCTTCCAGTCAATGAAACGATTATGTTCCTGGTTCTCACATGCACTCACTTATCCAACTTTTGACCCTCTTTTGCACTGCCCACACTCTAGTGTAGTGCGCGGCCAAAAAGAAACTCGAAACCCACAGAGCGGCCACTTAATTTTACCTCACTTAATTCACTATCAATCAATAAATCATTTTATTGTATTATTAAATAAATTTTCACCTGTCATATTATTGTTTATCTTCGCGCTTTATCACTAGCCAAGATCTATGGATTCATTTCAGCTGATTGTGTGTGGGTGAAGATATAGTGGCCGCAGAATGAAAGAAAAGGCTCAGGAGGTCATTTTAATGGTCAATCAACTTTTAAATCATAAAAGATGTAGTCGACCATTAAGGATTTAAATATTCTCTCTGCACCTGCCAATTGCACAGTTTATGCTCTCTAGGACTACGGAATTTTTATTTTATTATATCACGAATTTAATTCAAGTTGGCATTTAAATGCAAAATTTTTCTTTCTGTGGCAGAGCTGTCTCATCAATACTTTCAAAAACCTTTAATCTTGTTCTTCTTTCGTCTTATGAACGCTTCAAAAACTTTAACTATAATTTTTCCAATCGCAATAGTTGTAGAACATATTTTAAGATGTTGTTGCTTCTGCAATAGAAAAGTTTTTTAGAGCTTCAATTTATTAGTGTTTGCAAACTTTATCGACATTTTCGGCCGCGACTCAACAAGTTTTGCAACCAACAGTCGAAAGGGATTGTTTTTTAAACTTTACCTAAAAGTCAGAACGTCGATGGGATTTCACTTGCGCAACAACATGCCAAAACGCCTGCCAACCATCGATGTTCTGAATTGTAGACAGGAAGTTTATTTGTAAGATTCGACACCGAATACGTACAAAAATGGTCGCTAATGAAGGAAAATTGTGCAAAGACTGCTGTTGAAGACTGAAAGTTGCAAAACTCTTGTCAAAATTGAGTACATACTACACTTATCCACAATATTTTCCACCGTTGAAAGTTCTCTAGATTTTCACCTACGACTACCGGAGAGCTCAATATTTTCAACTTTTCAATGCATGTAAAAACCGAAACGAACAGAACTGAACCTCTTAGATTCCAGGTACTTAAGCATGCTAAACGCATGCAAACATGGGTAAATAAAGCTATAGCCAGCGACATGAATATGCGATGAGAGTATGTAAAGTACCTCAGTGTGTCTTGTGGGCAATTTGTGACCGTACTTGAAGAAAGAAAAATCTAGGGGCAGCTCAACAGTAGCTCCCTAATGTTGAGCGAAAATGATGTTTAAGCGAACGAAAAAATGCGGGATGATTTATGCGGACGCGGAATGTATTATTTTCTAGAGGGAATGGCTGTAATGAGAACATATGTCCAATTTGGGAGACTTTCATATTTTTTGCTTATCCAGCCAGCCATAACAAAGGCCCATATAGTAGCGATCTAGCAATAACTGGCTGAAGATAAAATAGCACCGATTTAGCAAGTGGCAATTTAACGCTTGAATCTAGACCATTTGGGGGTGTAAACTAATATATTTCCCGTTTGTGTAAATTGCTGCTTGGTTTTATGGGGACGTCAACATCATACATTTCGCCAAAAAAAAAATTTTGCATCAAGCGGCCGAATGTGCACCCCCAGATTTAGGTGTTATAAAATATGGAATAATTTTTTTGTTTGCCTACTTTACATTAAATTATCAATCACAATTTTTCAAGATAGTTCAGGTGAATAAACGCATTGAAAGATTTTAAACATTTAAAGTAACCAATCGATTCATATAAAAATAGTGGCGTCTGCACTCAATCGACTGTCTTGCGCCATCAATTTAATGGTACAAAAATTACCAAAAGCGCTTATCATTAACGCTTTAAATATAATTTCAACATCAACATTAAAGTGCTTTAATTTATCATTTTTGTGTTTTATTTTAGCTCCCCATTGAATTTGGGTTTTTTATTGTACGCATTTGCAGCCTTAACTTAAATTCCCAATAATAAAGTCCCTATTAATTGAAGAATATTTGCAGTTTTTAAATGTCAGCCAATGCGTTCGTTGCTGCCGCCCGTAACTTTCTCTGTCCAATTTGTCTTCTAAATCCTGAATAAAAAATTGAATTGCATTCCAATTAATCCGTTAAGTAATTCATGGAATCTGAAAATAAGAAACGACACGCGATCTGTTTTATTGGACAAGACAACAAATTTATTCAGTGTAAAATTAGATGGAGAGCGCGTATTTTTAGGTATCGTGTCTTTTCCATTTTGTTTATTTAAAGTCAAATGCGGTGCAACGATGTTGGTCATAATTTACATGGCATTGTAGGAAACAAGTGCACACACACACACACACACAGACCAAACAGGTCTACCTGCCTGCTATTTTAGATAATGTATTGCCATCAAAACAGCGCTCTCAACGTTTGAAATAGAGTTTGATACTTTTTTACTTGGACGGCCTATAAATTTTCCAAATCAAAAAGTTCTGATTTATTAGCGGTTTTATGCATATATCAGCCGGATATTTACATGCATTTGTTTTGCAAGTTATTTGTCATTTACATTTATTTCTCACCTCAATTGATGTGTTGTGGCTGAAGGCGAGCTAATAATAAAATAATAGTTTTTAATGCAAATTTTATTTGAAAAAAAATTAAAAAGTCAGCATCTCTGTTAAACAGCAGGTATAGATGAAGAGCCAAAAGAAAAACTCGAAATAACATACGATTACTGCATAGGGAATGTGATACATTCAATTCGAGTCCACTTCCTTTAAGGTGTGTGTGCAAACCGTGAGGATTTAAAATTGTAATAAGTTCTAAACTGCAATATACTGTTGTTGCTTATTTGCATTTAACACGAAACGTAGTCGACAAATTGTGATATTCTTCCCTACTCGCAATGACTTTTCACTGCGGCCATATGGGCTCAGGTTGTCTTGATAATTTACTGATTTAATGAAAGATTAAACTGATACGATTATTTGTACTCAACGTGAAAGCAAACGCGTTTCAAGTTTTTGAGCGATTTAGTAAATAAACGGAGCTGGTAAATGAATAATGGAAAACAGCATTAAAAACTGAACACAGTTCGGAGGAATCGGTTAGACATGGATACTATTTTTCGTGGTAAACATTTATAAGGGGGGCACTTGACAAAACAAATACGTTCAGAAAAAACACATTGGAGATTGAAACATTAAGAGCCAGTCAATGATAAGTGATCATTTCAATTTGGTTAAACGTACGTTTTCTTCAGTGGCAACAGAATATAAATTCCTCTGGTATCTGGATAACAGGCGAAATTAGAAGCAGTAAAACTTAATCCAATTAAATACGTTTTTGTTCAAATATTCTTTTTTCAGTTTTTTGCCCTATCGATTGTCAGTTTTTCTGTTTCGCGTAAAAACCTTGATGATGCAATGAGTCGAATTGATGAGTAGGTGAATATTTTTCTATACTTACAACGCAAATAAAATTAAATTTTACTCAGCTGAAAAAATGGTCAGCAAATAAATATTGAGTTCTTGAGTTTGGATATTTATAATGAAAAAATTGAATTTGTTTCAGAATTTCTGAAGTATTTGGGTTTTATGATTGATGATTTGATACAAATTTCCAGTACATTTATGACAAAATATCAAAAAAAATT
>NW_026018611.1:5161686-5170365 GCF_020466585.1 Dendroctonus ponderosae
CAATTATATCATGAGGTTTTGTTACTGAAATTTTACTTCTAATTGTATTTTCAGTTTTGAAGATAGTCCTAATATTAAATTTTTTACCTACTCGTATAATTTCATCTGAAAGTCCCGGAATAAATGGAATGAAAAGGTTCGTAATAGGTTTATTTTGATTTTGTTTTGTTCGTGGGAATTCTATTTCGTTAAAACATTTTTCAATAAAATAATTTGGATAATTATTGAAATTTAGAATTTCTTTTATAAATTGTTTTTCTTTGAAAAAATTAGATTGATTACAAATTATTTTTGCTCTATCATATAGACTTTTTACGATACCTTTTTTGACCATTATTGGGTGATTTGAATCGAAATTCAAATATCGGTTAGTATGAGTAGGTTTTCTATAGACCAAGTCTATATTTTCCTATTGAAACAGATTTGATTGATTAATTGGTTTGGAAGATATTTTAATTTGAAACTCCTGGCAAAATTTACCAGAATCACCCCATTTTCAATTTTTCAATTACTTGCAAGCCTTACAACTTTGCAACTTTTTCCTTGTTTAAGACGCCTTAATTATCCGAAGACAATGGTGGTTAAATCAAAAAACCCATTTGCAAAGCAGGAACAAACGAACCCATTAATATTGAAGAAGAAATAATTTTGGTTCACATTCGACCATTCCAACAAATGCGACAAATTCCAACGAAAAATCGTACCAGAGCCCCAAATGGCAAATGCGGAATTATTACAGCGAGTCGGCACCAAGTTTGGAAATGATTAAATACTTAATGAGAAAATTGCCGCACAAAAAGCGGATTTATTAATAGTTCGAGCGAGAAAAAGTCGCATTCCTGCTTCCAATTAATTCAACACATAATCTTCTCACTTAATATAGAATTACTTACCATAAGTGACTTAATATCTTATGTCATTAGGATTACCTGCGAGGCAAAAACGCGATCATGTCGAGCAATTTATATCGGTACTGCGTGAACAAAACTTTATTTACTTATTAAAAACACTTAAGGCCCATTTCTTTCTTCTTCGAGTAGTTTGAAAGGCAATTGAGATAACCAACAGTTGAGGAAGTCTTAATAAGAACAATCAACCAAGACATTAAGACTAACATTTTGTAGTAACTGGCATCATTTTTTCGATAACTTCCAGAACCGATCGGTTATCTGTTCTATTGCGCGACTATCTAGGCATTGACAAGTGGATAGATAAACTCGCGTCATGTTTGGGCATCTATTATAGAAACGTGTACGTAATTCAACTCGCCTTGTAATTAAATCACTTTCACTAAACTCGCCATGCATGAGAACTAAGTTCGGTATGATGCACCGCATTGATAGAACCGATTTGAAGATGCCGAGAAGAAATGGAACTTTGCTTCTTCATCGAGTGTTGGTTTACATTGTAATCACTCATAGCAGTAGATCAACTTTCATTTGTGTAGATTAGTTGAAGAAAAGCAATATCCCTTCAGGTTTTCTTGGAAATTTAACACTCTCAGTGAATAATAGTCGTATTTCAGCTCTTCCTTCGGCTCCATTGGTTCCGATTCTGATTCACTTCCCCCAAACCGTTCAAGATTGCTTGCGCCAATTCCGAATACACTCAAAAATAAAATATCGTTTACCTTTTAAAGTTTGATCACATCGAGTCTTTTTTACGGGATGATCATAAGGGGAGGGCTGTGAAGTTGAAAAATTATTTCGATCCGAGTAAATCCGAGCCGAGTATATCGGTTCTGGAACACATAGGCAAAGTGTAACTCGGATAAAACAATTTGTTGGGATATAGAATCGGGCGGGCAAATGGCCTTATCAAAGAGTCCAAGACGTAAAATGGGAAAAAGCGGCAAATTGAGGAGCGATTCAATTTTAGAGCGGATTTGCAACCAGGTATTGCCGCTTGAATAGGAGATATATGTTGCAATTGTTGAAACTTTTATAAGCGCCAACTTTATATGGAAAAGTTCGAGCAGAAAGCCAAGAGAGTTTGCCAGTACAGTGGTTTCGATATTCGATGGTAATTTTTTCCAATCACATAGAAATTCTCTTTTAATAATTGCTTTCTAAATTATCTACAAACACAGATTCGTTGTCGGCAAATCAGCAATGAAGCAAAGACTGTGATCCGAGGTCCAGCTTCATCATTATGTTTATTCACAAAAACGCCGAGAACCAAAGAGAGAAGTGAAGATAATGGAAAAAACAGGCTCCCAAAATTAATAACACGAATTATTCCACCTCTGTTGTAATGCTCGATCTTTGTCGAGGCGACAATGATGAATTAAATATGCAATATCACTGTTTAATTTCGAAGCAGTTAATTGATTAGAGGCTGGGAACAAAGAGCGCGGAAAAAAGGAGGTAGAAACCCCGACTTCATTTTATCACAATATTAAATGAGTTTCAATTGAATGACGATTTTCCAAAGTCAGCGACTGGTCGGTGTTTCGATTTGTATCTCGCTGCTGCCAATCAATCGAAATGTAAACGAGCCTGAATAGTTTCATAATATATTTATTGGTAAAGTTGCCAAGAAAAGCGTATTCGGTTCTGCTAGGCTGAGCCCTTTGTATCCTTTGATGCCTTCAAGGACTCGATTTCCACTTGAGATATTCGATAATTGAAGTCTCAGAAACAACTTTTTATGTTGATGTTCAAGTTTAATACTAATCGAAGTTCAAGAAGAGAAACTCGGAATTTAAAAAAATATCAATTGCACTCATTTATCAGCAGTTTTAAGTGACAACTCGGGAAATATTTGCACTAAACCATGACAAGGTGGACTGTTGAGAAAAAGGCCAAAAAATGCTGTATTTGTGTGTGAGACCAGGAAATGAAGATAAATGAAAACTGCACATTCTACCCTATAAAATACGTCACCCCTCAGTGTTAGTTTCCATTATACAGGCATTTCTCCATACGCACATAAACGTATCAGCTTGATTGATTTCGTAACCAACACACTGCACCTTCGGGACAAACGACCCCTCCTATGAAATTTGTGTGCAATGTGGGGAAAAATTGCTTATTGAGCCATCGTTCCCGGTAACTATCGAAATGATCTAACACGGTCTATACACTTCCTTTCCACCGGTGTAATTGAACATATTTTATCGATAGAGATGGCTAAACTGCTCAATAACAACGGAATATTGACGAAAAACTGGTTTAAATCGAGATTTATTATGTCTATATCGCCTAATTTTTATCCGTATTTTTTCAATCTTGGAGCACATTTAAATTTTTACTCAAATCGAGGCTTGAATGAAGCGCTAACATAAACAATGCCCGTATTTTGGAAAATGTATTAAATCGAGTTCTTTTACGGTTTTCAAATTCTCGCACAAAGTAAAAGAATCTCCGAATTAAAATCGTGGAAAGTTTCGTAAGAGTCCAAACTGTAGTAATTTTTTACAGCTTCTGAACTCAGCAAGGGCATAGGTGCAATTTATGTCGGCGGTTAGGGCGAGATTTGGCAGCGTCTAGACCAAATTTTGTCTAAATATAAGAATTTTTGAATATCATGTAGAGAGTGGAAAAAACTATAGTTGAAAACCCTGGACATTTTCATCAGATTACAAAATCTGGCAATTTTTTCTCAACTCGTTCTCAACAGTGTTCTCAACATTGTTCTCAACTCAGCAATGAATATACTCAAGATCGCCTACGGCAGCTCTTTTGGAAAAAATCGCTCACTCCCAAAAACTGTTAGAAAACAAAGCTGCAGTGTGCTCAAGAATTAAAGATGGTACTAATCAAAAAATATTGCCCAAATCTGAACTTCTGCGGATTATTGGCGAAGCTTTACATCGTAATGCCGTTATTCGATTTACAGAAATAATGGGCGTATTCTGGAACAAAGTATTTAAATGAAAAGCAGCTCAGAACACATTTTTGAAATTCATCCAGAGAGTGGAAAAACTAAAGTTTAAAACCCTGGAAATTTTCATCAGAGTACAAAAATGTGGCAATATTTACGTTATAATTTTAACGAGTTAAGAAAGCTGAAAATTGCAATCCTGCAAAACTCCGCATAAGTTAAAAAATGCGCTGATTTTTCAAAATTTTCAGAACCTGGCAGTGAGTAAATCTGTTATTGCTTGCTGTAATTCGTTGATCCCCAGATCAAAACCTGCAATAAACTCAGCAACTAAAAATGGCTTTGAGCTACAGTTTGGCAAATTTTCATTCAAATCCACCCTTCGATTAATTTTGTACGGGACTTAGAAGTTGGATGCCACGCAAAGACAACCAGAAATTATGAGCCTAAAAATGCCTAAATTAAAATCAACTCTGAGTACGTTTTTCAATTGATTGCGAGTAGAGAAGACACCAAATTACAATATTACAAAGCTTCAAATGAGTATAAAATCCTAAAATTTCGGAAACTTTGCAACTAACACGCAAACGAAATTCAACATTGGCTACTGCAACTTTTTTGAAAAAAATTCTTTACTCTTCAACGGGCAGCAAAGCAAAGCAGCTTAACGCACGAAATAAATATACAGGGTGATTCAGAACCTTATAGACACAGAGCAGGGGCGCGTAGAGGACCTCAAAACAAGTCGAGTTTCCATTAAAATTTTTTTTTTAGTTAACAAGATAAAGTGTTAGTTTCAAAAAAATGTTGGTATTTTTTCTTTAACCCCTACAGTTCATGAGATATTTTGCTCAAATTTTTATCGTAGGCTAGTGTTTAGACCCTTTACCCGTAGGTAAGGCGACTGGTTGTGAAACTCTACAGGGTGATCTTTTTTCTAGGGGCATACCCCCGTTTACCCCCCCGATGTTTGTTGTGGTGCTCCACTGACTTCGACCGAACAAATTTTTGAATTTGTTGTTCAATTAAAGAATTTTCTGATCTCTTGCAGTTTTTTCGCATATGTCTTTGTTTTCGAGTTATTTCCACAAATATAAGTCCATGCAAGGGTGATTTTCCATAAATGTTCTTCTAATTTTTTGCGTCCTTTTGTTCACATTTTTTTGTGAAACAAATTAATTTTATGATAAATTGAAATATTCGTCACATTTTTGTGTATTTTTATTTGGATTAGCTTACAGCCGATAAACCTCAATTATTGTAAATTAAATTAGATTAAAAAAAATAATTTTTAAGTTAACTCGTCAGCCATCCCTATTTTAACTTCAACCTTGAAGCTTTCACAGAAAAATGTGAACAAAAGAACACCAAAAAATATGTAAACAAATTCATAGAAAATCACCCAGAAACCCTGCATGGACGTATATTTGTGCAAATAACTCGGAAACAAAGACACATACGAAAAAACTGCAAGCGATCAGAAAATCGCGACGCCTTTTATTTCTAACTCCGACGCACCTGTACCTGTTTTCATTTGCTTCACTTTTTTTACTACTGATTAATTGGAGAATGGAGAAGACTTCCTAATATCTTGCCATCTTTCTTCGCAAATGAGAATATCAATTTTTCCTGTTCCCGTTGGAGAATTTATCATCTAATGAACAGTTATAAATCGATTCATTCGCATCCGGGACAGCTCGAAATTAAAACAGTTTCTTTTCATCTATGCCACCCTTTCAGCAGCAGACGCCGTTACCGTCTGTTTGGACGACTTCCTTCGCTTCTTTGGGAAATATAATTAACAGTCGAGGGCTAAATCGCACCTCTTCGTTTCAACTTGGCTTTAATAATGAGGGATCAGATCGGAGATGTGTATTTTTTGCACATCTGGACGGGGAAAAGCGCCATATAAAAAGAGCTGTTCAACTCTGTTGCGTCTCTTTCAACTGTGTGACCCGACGTAACGACCAAATAAAAACTAACAAAGAAATTCGTTAATAAACTCGTTAAACAAGCGTCCGAATGACGCGTAATAAATGTTTCCATAATGACTCCCATTTCGGTATTGTATTATGTTATTGAAACGATATGTCATGTTTAACAGCGGCGGCAACTGTTGCCTCTTTCATTAATAACAGCCACAATGCCCCTGATGGCATTGTCACGTTTCTATTTGGGGCAAATTCGTCCTTTGCTTGTTCGACGGAAAGCAACATTTTCACCGAAAAATCCACTGGATTAACAGAAAAGTGAAAGTCTATTTAGTGTGTTTTTCCACACTATTTTCAGTCTCATTGCAAATGCTGTAATTAACAATCTAAATAGAGAATTTTGCAGGCCTTGCTATCCTTTCAACAATGGAAATCACTGAAGAGAAAGCGGGATTTTTTCTTAGCATGGCAATGGTGTTGAAAAAGTTCCTCGATCGGAATGGCACTTGAAATCCTCTCGAGTTCGCGGAATCGATTAACGATATGTAAAGCGTACTTTTAAAATTCCGTGGGTGTAATATATGCCATTCGGTCGCGAAAAAAGATGGATTATCGAAGAACAACAGTTTTGTTGGCTGTTCGCCTTTATCTCCAGCTATAATTCCCGCAGACAAATAATTACAATGTCTACCTTTTCGGATGGGTTTATTGGGCAATTAGTTACCTGATTTGAATCCAGATGCCCGTCGCAAATCAAACAGATTTCTTGCAAAAGACAAATATACAGCAAACGTGAAGCGCGCCCATATTTATCGGGTTTTCTTGTTGCTGTACATAAATTCATCCGAAACTCTCCCCAAGCTCAAGCGGACAGCTTCATGGTTCTAACGAACTCTTCGTTTAGACAAAATTGCCGTTTATTTTAAGTGAGTGGATTTCTGCAATTTCGCACTAGTAGAAGAATAATGACCATCTTATGGGATTTATGCAGACTGGTTGAACTTTTCAAGCTCACTTCCTATTGATTTGTGGCTTGGAATTCAATTTGTTGCGCGATTTTCTGCCGAAAAAGACATGTGGAACAATAACGACGAACATTTAGAGTGTATGCAGAGTGGAAGCACTTTTCAGGATCACTTCAAATATATTTGGTGATGAAAATCAAGCAGCAAATCATGCCAGTTGGACTGAAAAAATTGATTACGGTTCCCATTGGCTTCAACATTGGGTGCAACCATGTTCATGACTACTACCAGGTAGATTTCTATCTGCATAACGAAACAAATAAATAAACTAAGTATATGAAATCATAGCGAACAGCCGGTGTGTGTGTGTGCGCGCTTAAGAAATGTTCAATTCGTGGTTTGTAAAAGCTCACGATTAACATCGGAAAGCACGTCGCGATTTTTATGAAAAACGAAATTTACAGTAGCATCTAACCACAATGCAATGGGTTTGTTAATGTTATGTTTTCTATAACCGCAAACGCGATTTATCCTCTGCACAGATCGGTAATGGTTTACTGTCAGTTTTTCCTGCTAATTTGATTAATTGCCTCTGGTTGGCTCATTTATTTAATGAGAAATAATGATTTCTTCGATGGGTGAATGATGATCATAACCTGGGACATACACCAGCACTCCCAGGCAATATTTTTCGAAAAAAAAGTGCAAATTTATCAGAATAAAATACAAAAAGTTGCAACTTTTATTCGATCAACGTGTGTTGGTTGATACACTGAAACGTTTTGCGCTCAGTTCTATGCACACGGTTTAAAATGTTTGAGATGAAACGCGAACGCTGCTCTTTTCTGCAACAAAAAATAATGAAATCACAGGTTTGTCCTAAACAAATCAATTAGTATTTGCAGAATTAAGCAATTTGGTTTATTAAATGGCCCATTTTTTCTAAAATTGCCATAAATCTGATTGCAAAGTGACACAGTTTCACTAGTCCAAGAGTGATTATGATTTCACGCATTCTTTCGGCTTCTAATCAGACATTTTAACATTCATACCACCTGTCGGATTATAAATTAAATAGCGATAAATTAACCGACTCCGAACGAATCTAATGCGTAAGAAAATTGTTTATGCCCTTATTGGTGCGTAGAGTGGACCATTCACTATTTATGCCATTTTAGGAATTTTAATTCGCTCAGCAACACAAAACCTGATCGATTCGCGGCAAGATAAATAACTGAACAAACGAAAGCTAACCGACATGGTTATATTAAGTTATTCCAAATATGCCATAAGAAACTAGTTCGCGTAAACTTGGGAAATTTATCGCTGAAAAGCACCGATATGACAGCAACATATAAGGCTAACACTTCGAAGGCATTAAGCGAGGTTTAAAGTAATGAGTTAATGACGATCATTGGATTTAAGACTAAAGAAACCAGTATTCCAGCCCATCCTCAGGGTGGCTATTATGAGAATGTCGATCCGTTTTTCGGTCATGCATTATTCATTTAATCGCGATTTTATTCCGGTAATTGCAGCTTTGGCAAATTAGTTGTCTTTGCATTCGATGTCATCACCTACTGCATGCGGCGGCCATTCAACGAGCTGTTGATTAACTGCTCATCCACCAGTCTAGACTTCAACACTGATACGCCAATGCCGGTTAAACTCCACTTTTCTAGACCAACATTCCAAAGTAATGGTCAAAGACATTTTGTGTGTAATGTCAGGTACGGAGCGAAGCTCTTAATATTCTAGTCGCTTTGAAGTCTGTCTGCTACATACTCAAGGCATGCCCATTAAAAAATTAAACCGTCTGAGCTCTAAATAGTTTGCTGCATTTTTGTATCCAAGTCCTAGATAATCTTGGTCTGGGCGCCGCCAAGTTGCAAAATTTATGGGAAACTGCAATAATTGGAAGAATTAAGCTTCACGGCCGGGAAACCAAGGGAGGATCC
>NW_026018611.1:5170475-5170632 GCF_020466585.1 Dendroctonus ponderosae
CAGCGTCATATTCAAGTGGATTTTGCAACTCAAAAAAAACAACTCAAGCATTTTTTGAGAAAACTGCCAACATTTCCTTATCGATGGTTCACTTTCTAAAAAGGCCATTTATTTCTGGCTAGAATGATGTACAAACGAGCGTTCTTGCTCATTTTGC
>NW_026018611.1:5171631-5188883 GCF_020466585.1 Dendroctonus ponderosae
TCCGCTGAAGTCAAGTCAATATTGATGGTTTGCCGATGCATGTGCAAAACCATCCCGTATTTTGTCTCGAACATATTCATGTCATATAAAAGCAGCCGCATTTCCGATTACGTGATTGTTTGCCCAAAAGAAATCGATAGATTTTAATATACTCGGCCTGATGCTTGGCAAACAGAATGTTATTGTCTCTAATGGAGATCCCGGATTCTTGTCCTGGGGGACGAAAGACGGATCTCTCCGGTTAAACTGAGCCAATTCCGCATGTGGAAGTCCCCAGTCAAAAGATGGAAAATCCAATATAAATACGAGAATCTGCGTTGTTGTCGACTGAATCCATGTCAAATTTCAGATAACAAAGGGCTGAAATCCCTCACTTAGTTCAACTGTTATACCAGTTGAAGTCGTCACCCTATGGCAAATAGCGTCTATGTTCATCCCTCCCGATAGAGAGGCTTAAAAGTAAAATAAAACGGCAAACAAACAGTAATTTGTTGCGACTAGTGCAGTGGAAAATTAAGCGAATTGAATCGACAAATAACAAAACGACGGTTCCGCAGCTTGAGGATGAATAATAGAAGAAACGTAGCCCCGGCGTAATCGGAATCCAAAATAAATTAACCCTTACTAGATTAAACCAGAGGGTGTATAAATGCGTGTATCTCCCCTTGCTCCTAATATTGGGCACGCATAGGCGTACTTCTCTAATCGCAATTTTCCTCATTTCCCTTTTGTTCACACAGGTTTATTTGGGAGGAAGCGTTGAAGTTGCTCTGGCAAATGAAGGATTGTCCTCAAAAAACTTGGATTTTATGATAAAATTGCACTACTAGAAAATTAATTTCCCTAACACACTTTCCTTCAGAACCAATTTCCAAAATGAGTGATTAGCAGCGATCTTTAAGTAGATTAAAACTGACTCCGTCAGCCTTGGGAGTTTCATTTTTGATGTAATTTTCTGCAATATTTTAAGAAAAGTTAATTGCTTCAGCACACTTTTCTGGTCGTTAATAAGAACTTCGTTTCCAACGCCTTTCCTTAGTAATATTGTGAAATATTTGCTCGCTTTAGTTGGAAATTGGCTTTCTGTGGACTTTTTTGTGCGGCTTTTTATTTTTTTGACCATGTAATTCTGAGTCGCATTTCCGAATGTGAGTTTAATCAGTCAATAATTCACATGACTTCAGCTGTATCTGACCTAATTGTCGCTTCAGTTGAGTATCTGGTTCCTTAAGAATCAAATTTTCTATAGATTTTTACTTTTGCGCCATGATCTTCTGATATCTGTTTTTGAAAAAAGTACTTTTGATCCCGGAATGCGTGCATCGGCAATGGATAAATAAATCTCCAAAGCATTTGTGGAGGGAACCACTTATTTCGAGCAACTGGTGCCTTCGTGATCAAATGTTAAACTTTTCACACTTTTGAGTGGGTTTTTTTCTCCGTTACGCTGCTTTTTTTTACAACAATTTCAGTTACAATTAGACTTTCAGGCGGTCATTGCTTGAAACTAGACCTGGAAGAAAATGTCGGCCTAATGTTTCGCGAGCACGAGAGGCACGCATCTTCAGAGGTGGTTTGCTCGGCGCAGCAACAGTTTATAAATTGGGCTTCAGTGATTTTGGTTTCAGTCGAGCCTCTGGTTTCTTCCGAAGGAATTTTAAAACTTTGGGCTGTTGG
Organism: Dendroctonus ponderosae; assembly: GCF_020466585.1. Taxonomy (NCBI): domain Eukaryota; kingdom Metazoa; phylum Arthropoda; class Insecta; order Coleoptera; family Curculionidae; genus Dendroctonus; species Dendroctonus ponderosae. The sequence continues at coordinate 5,173,309 of NW_026018611.1, forward strand.
TGATGGCTTTTGTTTTCGCACCATGTTCTTCTGAAGCACGTGCCTGAAGACCTTAGCGATCAGAATGCAATCGATYAAGGAGCTTCGGAGCATTTGTGGTGTGACTCGTATTTTACCTCAAACCTAGATGATTCAGAAACAATTCCTGAAATTTGGGTACTTTTTGTGCTGGTTTTCATTTTTGCACCATGTTCTTCTGAAGRATCGCTTTAGGCATCAAGATGTGAGCTTCATCAGTCAACAAATTAGGCTTCCGTGTATTTGCGTTGCGATTTTCGCTTCACTTGAGTCTTTAGTTCCTTCAAAGATTTTTTTAAAGAATGTAGTTTTTGCGCCGTTATCTTCTGATCCCCAGTAAAGAAAGTTTCAAGACACTTGGGTACTGGTTTCCTCATTATAAAATCTTTAAATGTTGTCACTTCTATTTCCAAAATGAGTGTTTCGATCGTGCCATCTTTAAGTMGATTAAAACATAACGTTTTATGTAGTTTTGAGTAATATTTCACGAAAAGTTAATTGCTTTTCCTTTACTTTGAGAAATATTGCAAACTTTTTGCTCGTTTTAGTTGGCAATTGGCTTTCTGTGGCTTTTGGACATTTTTTCTGCGGGTGTCTATTTTTGCAGCTGTTTTCCTGAAGAATCGCTTCGGACAGTTGAGCACCCGGTTGCTTTGGAATTAAATGTCAAACTTTCGTTTATAAATTTAATTTTTCTGGTGCTTGTTGTTGAAGAAGCACTTCTGATGTCGCTTCAAGCAACAATTCCTCTGATAAACATGTTTTAACCAACCAGTGTTTTTTCTAAGGAAAAGCGCCTAAAAATCATCTAGTACAGGTGAAACCACATAGCAAAACGAAGACAAAGTAGTGGTAAAGTTCAACACGCTTTCAGCCCTTTGTAAAACGGCAAACGCACACCCTTGACCATCATAATGTTGACGACTGAGGAGAGATTAATGATGGTACAAAATAAATGACTGCATGCACTCCGGGGATTTGTGCTAATGACGTGGCTTTATGCAGGATTAAAATAATTAGAGAGCCTCGAATTCCCCATATAGAGGCAAACCTTTGCTATGGTATGTCGGCTGATTAATGAATAAGGAGAAGCGCTTCAACGCAGCCGAAAAAATGCCTACACTTCAATATTGGACATTAAGTATTCGCAATTATTGTATAGTTGATTATTCAGTATTGTCGGTGATGGAGCGAAGAAGTGATTCTTCTGCTTTTATCGATAGGGTTACTCATATTAACAGTAAACTGTCCTAATTAGCGCTTTGGTGCAAGGAGTTAATTGTCGATCAAATTCTCATGCAGCCAATTAAGAGGCTGACGGCTTGATTTTTAAGTTTGTCTTCGTTTCTCTTCTGTTTTCTTTCATCATTTACCGCTTCGGCTTGCAACTGCTCTTCACACAGGTGGAAAAGTTTGCACTTTGCCTGCCTTGAAGCTGCTTCAACAGCTTGCAAACAAACAGGCAAAGGAATGGTACATTTTAAGGGTAACGTCTAAACAAGCTAATTCCGTCTGCGTTAAGAAGGGGCACGAGCCAAGAAATGATCTCATCTCGAGTTTCAGCGTCCAAATTAGCTTTTTGTACTTCTAAAGCTCGCGCTGTAGGGTTTAGTAAGCAGACAGGTCGTAAAACGATAGGGATTAGCGGATACCTGAACGTCACCATTCATTAGTTGTTTGTTTTTTCCTTGGGAATCCCGATTTCAAATTGCGTCCTTCCAGGTGAGGGCAACTTTCAGTATTAAGCTGTGTCTAACAGCCAGACAACGCAGCTTCTTCATTTGCAATTGAGTTTCCATACAGACAGGAACTTTTTCTACAGTTTCGGCTCGTCCATTAAGCGTACACCCCAATTACGAACACTTTGCATAAGTAATTTCTAATTGTCGTCTACAGAAACTATCAGAAACCTGTCGGCCACTTGTATCAAATGGAAGTTGCAAATTCAGTTAGGCGGTTAATCAATTCCGGTAAACTTTGCATTTAATAGTGCTCTCGACTGTCTGCAGGAGCCAAAATGGAAACGCAGGCAGGAAATTGATGACCAAAGCTTTGGCATTCCAATAAGCAATCAACGCTAATGCTTGATTAACTGTAGGCGAAGGAAACGGCTGTACAAATTGCCACACTTTAAGTGGGAGCTAGGGAATTTTTTGCGGGTTTGATTAGGGCAATTAGAACGAGATGTAAACTGTAGAACTTCGAGGGTCTTTAAGAGTTGGAAATTTTTGCTTCCGATTTCTTGAAGATTAAAAAATGCCCATCCAGTCCAATGTTGCCCTTATTTCTTAAGACGTTAAAATCTGCTGATGATAACTGCGATCAAATACTTCTTTACAAGACATGAGCTTGTGCAGGTCAGCTTGATGTTCAATAAATTGCGCAGCCGACTGTTTCTTCTGGAATGCTCATTAATTTTTTTGTTTCAGCTTGCGAATGCAACCAGCATGCTCGTAGATGCAGATTCAACATGGAACTGTACAAATTGTCCGGAAGAACTTCGGGAGGTGTGTGTCTCAAGTGCCGGCATTTCACCGCAGGAAGACATTGCCACTATTGCCGCGAAGGTTATTATCGAGACCCCACTAAGGCCATTACTCATCGCAAGGCATGCAAACGTAAGTGAAACTTTGCATTTTTTGCTGCCAAAACTACGCTTTTTTTCAAATATTCCAAGAAAAGTCGCTCGGGTAAATCTACGAAAAATCTCGCTATGAAAACTTTTCATTTATCGCTCCAAGCCGCACTAGCGCGTCCCGTTATGGACGTTATGGATGCCCGGCCTCTCCAATTTGCAAGATAAAAGCAAATAAATCAACAATTACTTTCAAGATTGCTTGAATTCTAAGTCGCACTATAAGATCCCAGCTGGGCTGAATAGAGCCAACAACGAAAACGTGCAAAACTGGCATAAATCACAAACAAATCCCCTGATTTATCGTACGACTGCATTTGATAATAATATGGCTGTTCTCTAGCCCAAGTGGGCCGAACCTCGACGGCATCGCTAATTAATTAACAAAGACATAAATAATAATTTTAATTAGTGTTGCGACATTATTTAATTGCAGTTTGTCAGTTTCGATGTGTTTTCAATGTGCACTTGGATGCGGAAAAAGAGCGACCGTGTCAGGGTTAAGATGTTACAAACGTTAAGCAAAAGTGATTGTTTTGAAATTCCGTTTTAGTAGAAAGCAGATTAGTTAATGAGGTTAATTGTTAGGGGTCTTGTGAGTTCATACTTTCAACAAACTACGAGCAACAATGATTCCCAATGTTTCGACTAGCCAAAGAGTTCACGAACATTTAAAGTCGATCTTAATCCAAATTATCACCAAAAAAATGACTGGTTTACATTTTCACATCGTCTTCAGCTCTAAACATTTCCATGAATATCAAATAACCAAATTCACTTGCGCAATCGCTCACTTCACTGAACCTCTGGTAAAACTACAAACTTCAATTGATTTTCTCCTTAAATTACTCGATAGTGTAATTAAATAGTCAATAAAAGGCAGCAAGCAATTTAAATGCGATCGCATCTGATTAAAATGCGATCTCTATCTTGATCGAAACGGACATTTAATCTTATTAATCAAACCATATGTAAGGTGGTACCTCGAGTTCAAAACACATGATAGATTGGTTCCAAAAGGAAATCGATTTTGTAGAACATATTAAATTATAGGTAATACATCAGTTAGACACACTGCTCCTTTTTTCAGCGGTTGAACATGCTGCGTAGATCATAAAACTTGTTTAGTTTGCTCATGGCTTGCCATGCAGTAATAATCTTCCAAATATTTTTCCTTTTGTCCCCATTCTGCTTCCAAAGAGGCAAATTATTGTTTCCATGAAGCTTGAAGCGAGTGGAACAAGGCAGACGCGTGAATGCGTGTATTGGACAAGGAATGCATTGTATTACAAGCTTCGCATTCTCTTTCCAACACACTAATCCGGACAACTGCCTTTTCCCACTCATTCGTCCGTAGAGTTTCCATCCTTATATCGGCTAGTTAATGTGTTTATCTGCTTGGTAAAATCAAAGTCTAAGCGTTTGTTTTTTTCTCATCGCTTTCTTTAAATGCGCTATTATTTCCAGGGCAGCCTTTATACAACTGAGCTTTTTAACTTGATTTCGCACGTTTCTCAACAGTGGCTTTCATTTTAAAAGCAGTAAATTTCCTTTTTTCCCAACTGTAGATTTAGCGTCCCTTTAACGTCGCGAAAGATACGCAATTTATTTTCCAGACTCCGGTAATCTCTACAATCCATTAAAATAAAATATATCTTCAGGTTGACGCCCGAGAACCGGAAAGTTCTTTTAATGGTAATTTTCTAATTAACGAGATAATTTTCGAATCTTTTCGTCGCAGAAACGAGGTGGCTTAAACAGCAGAAAGAGAGCATTATAATAAAATATCGGGAGGGGATTTTGTGCCCAGAGAATTTATCGGTTCGGAAAATACTTTGTTGTAATTAATTCAATATCAGTTTAGTTTGCTCGATGAAAGTCCGATTTGCGAAGGACTTAATCTGAATTAGACTAATTGTCTGTAATTGCTGGCACTTTTCCAAATTTATTACCCTACTTTGGCTTGATAATGCTGGCAATTTGCGTTTGCTTAGCGTATTTATGACCGATAGTATTTCAGTTTGCGCATACGTTAAAGCAAAACGTGTTGATTGGGTAAATAAACAACAGTTATCAATGTAAATTTGTTTGAAAAGAAGCCAATTATATTTAAAAAAGACGCCATTAAGGAATATCAAAATCTCCCCCTTGAATAATAGTTTCCCAGAATAGAAACCATCTAAGTTTGAAACCTCCAAAAACGCTTTAAGGTTGCATTTGAAGTGGGTGATTGATCCTTGATCCTTTGGGTCGTTAAAAATCTTTTTCTAAACACGTTTCCCAGTCAAGTGAGCCAAACTCGTCCTGATGGATTGAAAGTTTTCAAAAATTGACTCAAAATCGTTCAAAATATCCATCTGTACTGAAATAAACTTAATCTGAACGCAGATTCACGCAAAATTTTCCAAGAAAGCATCGCGTAGTGACTACAAACGAATCCCAAACAGCTTGGTTACGAATGGGGAATTTTCCGAAAATAAATCATTTTTCAAAAAGCCCAAACTCGCTTTATTCGGTTCAGGCAATCTGAAGGTTTGTGACAACCGAAATATCGGCAATTTAAGTGCGTAAACTTAGTTAATTTTATCAAACTTAGCTGGGTCATTTATTTTTCAACCTGTTGTCGATACTGGAAATTTAAAGAAATATTCGCACAATTCTTCCTCCGTTATTTTCAGGCATTTTTCTTTTTTTTTGCCCAAATTTGATACCCGCCTTGCAGTGCATTAAATTAGCTTTTCTCTTAGTCAAATATGATTTTTGCCACCGTTTTTCCGTAAAATCGCATAGAAAACTACCTGTTTTCCTGCCAACAGTTGTTCTGTCGACTTCGTCGTCCAAAATCTTCATAACTCATAAAAAATTGAGGTTTTTCAAAATTCAAAAAGACAAGAAAAGATCATTAAATTCTCTCAAAATTCTGTGTCTAATCGAATTTTGATATCCGGTGTTTTTTCTTCAGAAAAAAACTCAAAGGCTCAAGGCTGCAGACGTCGTCCGCTAGGTTTGAATGGGGCGATGACGGGGAGAAAATTATCTTTCTAATGAGGCCAAACGCGCCCGGATCGGAGTTGTCGTTTGAAAGATACTATATTTTTTTGGAATTTTGAAACTAAAAAAAAGCATAAAATAGAAAAAAGTTTTCAAGTGAGTTGCATTTAAGGTGCGCCAAGACAATTTTCTCCTCAAAACTGCCCAAACCTCCTGAAGGAAGCGCATTTTTCTTTCAAATGAGCCTAACCTCGTGCTGTTGGCTTGAGCCGTTTAGAAGAGGCACCCATGGAAAACTGTCGTTAATTGGGCTCGAGTTAAAGCGCGAAATTTTACGCAAATTTTCCGAAATTTTTCCAAGAATACGCTCTCTAGAGACCGGATATACAGCAGTAGATCGGATGTAAATGGGAAGTTTTTTTAAATAAAAGCCCTTTCCAATGAGTCAAAACTCGCTCAATTCGGTTCAGTCAATCCGAAAAACCTTTTTGAGCAGCAAAAAATGTTTAATTTGCGTTCATCTTTTGCCAGTACCTTCCAGATCGGGGCCTTTGTTGGGAAGATACTAATTTCTTGAAAATGGCGCAACTTTCATTAGCACCAAAACATTTTTAACTTCAAAACTGCCCTCTGGAGACCGCATTTTTTGTCAAAACTTCTGGGTGGTTACATAATTTTTTTCTAAACAACTTTTTTCAAAAGAGCGCAGCTTCGTTGGCTTGAACCGTTTGGGAGATACATTTTTTTGGAAAAAGTTGAAATTATGCAAAAATTGAAACACCCTGAAAATCAAAAGTATAAGTGTTTCAGTAGCCATTGATCTATTTTCGGAATCCAGTCGTTTTAAGAGCAGCATTTAACAATACGGACGGTAAAAATACGTTAAAGTCTCGACCTACATGAGAGCACTAATACTTGTACTTAAAAGTTAATGAAAGCGTGCTAAATGATGGAAACAAGTCTTGCTAAAGATCAAAGTAAATTTCTTGGCATCGAATCGAATTATCATTTTTCCATTTTGATCGAGTCGACTTAATAACTTATACTTACGGCGTAACCTTTCGTAAAGTAAGGCTGAAAAGGTCCGCTAATGGTTTTATTAAATTAATCAGATCGCGATCACTTGTTTTAATAAATTATTGCCCATGCCATGGGGGGAGATAAGAAATCGCGAGACTCTTTCTTATAAGGCCTGAATATCGTGTAAAAACCTAAAGTCGCATAATTTATTAAACTGAAATCACTCACTATGAGCATACCAACTGATCCGTCGATATTTTATCGTGTTGGGTGGCAAATGGAGAGCAACTGGTCACTGTTATTAAGTCGGGTTTGTACTTTTTTTCTCGATCCGGATAATGATGCGTGTTTTTCTCAAACAATTTTGCTCGTAAATAAAAACGTAATCAGAAAGTTGAGCAAGTTAACAGTTAATTTAAAAGAAAACTATTTTCTCGCCATGTTTATTAGCTTTCTGCTCGCTATTCCAGTCTTTAATTACTTCGTGTAACTTAATCTGATAAAATGTTAAACGTGGCAATGAAATGCCGTTCAGGCGCTTTGTTGGATTCTTCGTTACTTTTATGGCATAATTTGGAGACGGATCGGCGTTAAATCAGTGCCAACAGGTGGAAAACGTTATATTCCATCTCATCACTTAACTTGTGACTTGCAATCAATGTTCGTATGTTCAATTGAGTTTATCTGGTTTTTAACGCGTTTCGAAGCTTCTAGCTATTCAACAGATGTGATAGAAGTTAAGGGTTCGCGGTCTCAGAACCTGTCATGGATAATAAAAGAAGATCTCTTGGTTCAGCCTAATGGCAATGCCTGCGGTGGCCATGCATGATGAAAATATAATACAGCAAACATTTCACAATAGTAGCTGCAAGTCTGATTTATCTGTACGGGAACATTCCAAATGGGCCTGTCAAATCGATACTAATCTACATATTTCATCTGTCGGACGACTGTATTCTTTCTGATGCAACTCGCAGAACCGTACTGGTTCCTTTGAGCCTCAATTAATGCCCAGATTTATTTCGGTTTCTGCAAAAGTCTGGAAAGAAGCATTTGAATAAACTTTCAGCAGCTCTTTTAGTCAATTCCTATTCCCTCCAGTTTGGATCGTTTATCTGCTCTGAGGTCGCAAGTTTGGATCAGCTGCTGGGCACCCAATAAGAATGAGCAACACTGACTTTGATGATGAACCGTGGACATTTTCTAAACTCCTCTAGACAAAGGTTGATGAGAAAAGTTCTTTTTCGATCCAGTTTGGCTGTTTTGTGTGAATTCCCCTCCTGTATCGGGGCCAGATAAAGCATTGCCTCCTTTCTGAGCATTAACACGGAAGATAACTTAATTAATAAATTATACTACGTCTTTATATGCGGTCCCGGAAGATGATTGATGGGCCAAAATTCTTGAATGAGGGGCCGAATGATGTATAGATAGAAAATATACCTAGTAATGGCACGTAATGATAATGGCCAGATAAGTTGACCGATGAATGAGCAACATTAGGAGATACTGGGGGAATCAGAAATCGTCACCGTCATCTAGTTAAAAACTAAAAATATTGTTATTATATTCTTATCTTTCCTGGGTCACAGTGTAAAGTAAAAATTTTGAGTATCGTTTATTTAATTACGTTTCGGCGCGACAAAGCGCCATCATCAGATTTAAAATTTACACAAAATACAAACACCAAATTACATATATATATAAATAATCTTTATTTCCTACAGAAAAAGGCTATCGACCCAATCGGTCTTTGTGCCCTTGTTTAGTATATATGTGCCTTAGCCTAGCTTATTCTAAAATTAATTCCTATTCCTAACGTTCGTATAAATTAATCAGCTATACAAAGAAAATAAAAAAAAAGTAAAAAATCCTGGCTTACAAAACAAACAGATATTAGTCCTTAGTTCAGTTGCGTTTGTAGGTGTTCTAGTAAAGTATCTGTTGGGGAACGAAAACGGGAGTGTTACCAAATTACAATTAAAACCTGTTGTATAAAAACTATAACTTATAAGGTGTTAAAACATTCATCAGTTCTTGGGGAAAAGTTCTTCCTTTTGCGAGAGCAAAACATTTGAAAAACTTACCGAATGATTGGTAAATATTAACGCTCTTTTAGGTATTTGCCGTCTTGAAACCTTAAATTTGTCTGAATTATTTTCTACAGACAGACAAATCTAGGGTTTCAAGAAGGCAAAGACCTAAAAGAACGTTAATATTTACCCATCATGAGGTAAGTTTTCAAATGTTTTGCTCTACCAAAAGGAAGAATTTCTTCCCCCCAGAACTGATGAATGTTTTAACGCTTTATAAATTATAGTTTTTATACAACATGTTTTAATTGTGAATTGGAGTTTGTAGGTTGTGTAAATTTTAAATCTGATGATGGCGCTATTGTCGCGCCGAAACGTAATTAAATAAACGATACTCAAAATTCTTACTTCACACTTTGACTGAGACCCAGGAAAGACAAGAATATAATAAAGAGTACACGCAGTCAGGAAAATAAAACAGAATAAAAATATTGTTGCGTCTATCTATGGTTTATTCTGCGTAAATTTTGCATTCAGGCCATGTAGAACAAAAAAACATGGGTTTTGTGGGGGACTTAAGCAATTAAATTCAAAAAATGTATTGATACTTTAACATTCAAGAAGAACCATTAAGAATTAGTCGACAAACCATATATTTATTACTTGAAAAATGTAAATATATGTTTCCATTATGCTCAAACGAATCATAAAATGCACGGTAATCTTGCTCTATCGTGTTTTTTATTGAGTGAAAGTGATAAAATGTTTCTTGTTTTATGTTCAATTTATTTTTATATGGTCTTGGGCGATTTCCCATTTTTGTAAGTTTCATATTTTTCATTATTCCAATAGAAAACGTTATAAATTGTTCAGAATATTCTAGTTTAAATTCGTTTTAGGGCTCTTAAATTCTGAGCAGGAAATAAGGCCTAGAGAAATCTTTAAAATAACTGTGTTTTAGATATTGGAGTTCGTAGGGTTTTGATGCATTTCTGGTGGCTGGCACATTTCTAACTCTACCAGATATTTTTCTTTGAATGGAAGACTCCTTTTCAACAGACTCTGATCGACAGTAAATTCAGGCTCTTCAGCTTAGAAGCAGTTATATTAATTATTAATAAATTAGGATCGTTTTCAACYTCGAATCAAAAGATCSAAAGCCTTTAATGACTTTCCGAGAGCGTTCCAAATATTGTTTTACAAACTCTAACTCTCTCTTTGTTTGCATTTGAAAAATACTTCTGTGGGTAGTTTTTTTTTGCTTTAACCGACATTTTTACCGTCATTCTTACTAAATCATAACCCGTTGCATTTTCCCGTTCCTCTTACCTTTGTATTTTTTCGTTTGTGCAAAACTCTCTTCTTCGTCATAGTTGTCATCTCCATTATTTTCACTTCTTCCATTTGGTCGAGGAATTTTCTTCTTACCTGTATTCACTTTCAGCTCTTTCATTATTTAAATTAATTTCGTTTAGTGTCTTTTTTGTTCAATTATTTCATTTGAATTATTTTTTGCGCTGCTGTAGTTATCATGTTTCAATTCATTGTTTATTATCCATTGCAAGGAATAGCATCATCATCTGTCTGCTCATCATGGTCAAAATTTAGGCTTTCAGCCAGTTCTTGATTATTACAATTTTTGGTTTAACAATCCATAAGAACTTTGCTTAAAATCTAAAGGTTTTTAAACTGAAATTGACGCTAAAAAGTTCAACTTTCTCGGTTTCATTAAACGTAAATATAACCAGTTTTCAACTAACTTTGGTCATCAAAAAACGATGACTGTGACGAAAGAAACCTGAAAATCTCTAACATTTCACCTGACAAATATCATCATCGTTCTCTACAATGATTCACTTGTCTTGACTTTGTAAATTTCAATTTGATGTTCCACCGAGACAACTTTATGGCACTCGGCGTTAGTTTGTGGGAAGCAATAAATTGGGAATAAACATGTTTCGCCGATTTGTATCGGAAAAGTATCTCCGCTTTACCACTTTTACGGTCCAATAACTGTTAGAACTGGCAGAAATAATGATCCTGATAAAGAGTTCGAAATGGTTTACATTTGCGTTTCTTTTCTAAGCCCGGTAATAATGCGAACTTCCTCTTCGACATCGTATCGGTACCTGTAAGCATTCCAGCTAATTCGCGAACCAAATGAGGTTTTTTGCGGTTGGTTTATTGAATTTGTGATGGCATAGTCCAGAAGAAGAAACAGAATATCTGCCTTCCTACGTTCACTTCGGAGGAACATTCCTCAGGAGTCATTTCATTCGAATTCCACAAATCTGACCACTTCAGCGACCCCACAAATCATGCTTATATGATCTTGCAAATCAGTGAATTTGAAAAGAAAAACGCTCTCTGCCGGCAAAAACATCTGGGTCGCACTGTGGCAAGTGCATATATTTCTTTCGTACAATAAATCTCGGCCAAACGAGTATGAATAACGTTCTGATTTTGATATGTTGACGTTTCGGTAATATCACTCCTTACATAGCGAAACTGCGTTATTATGTTTGCCCACAAATGTTATTGCGTGTTCGATTTGCCTTCAAGATTAATAATTGATACTGGGACCTGCCTTGTGCAGAAAACGCGATGTTTATGGCAATTTACAATTGATCTGTTCCATATGTTTGGGCAAGAAAGCGATTTCTTCAACGTTGAAAAATCCTCAGTTAGTTTTGCCACCGCGTAATCTGCGGAAATCGTTTGCTTGGAAAGTTTTCAGTTGGGGAAAAATAACAAAAAGCGTCAACAACTCCTCGGGAGATAATAAGTTTGCTGGCGATACTCTGTAAAAGCTCGCCCGTAACATCCCCGTCCTCTTTTTCATTAAAGACTATATAGAGGTATTGCTGCTCTCAGCTTCGGAAAAATTGCAGTGGCGCCTCATTTAACACTCCTTCGTCTGGTGGGAACTCCACGAAAATCCAGCTGAACGTGGGAGTAGCCCGATCAACGCGGGACTAGGGAATAGAGCGTCTTTGGCCAACTCTAGATCAAAGTCCTTTGCCTTTGCCTGGAAACCTTTGACGGGCTGTGAAGGGTCTTGCTCTAGCCAGAACGTTGAATCCAGTTGCAGAAACTACGGCACTGAACGAAGCGAACAAGCCAATAAGGCGTAACCAAACATCGGGAACGCATACGAGACCCCAGAGGCCATGTTCCTGAGTGGTCACTGATAGGGGTTGTTCTCCAGCTCCCAGTCTGGCAATAACAACTTCTCCCCCGAGGAGACCGCCGATTCTCCCAACAACATTGCTCGCCGTTTATCTGCATCAATTAACAAACGCTGACAGTGAAAATGGGATTTTGAATTCAGACAAACCGAATCGGGATTCGATCTGGAAAACTGCCCCCGCGGGATGCAGGTGCATTGGAACAACTACAATTTTCGTTCAGGAGCTGAGTTGCACTTTCCGCGGCGGATTCACGTAAAAGTGATGCGACTCTGAGCTTGTCTTTGAGCAGGGCTTTAGAATCAGCCGAATAATTGCGGTGTTTTATCTGTTTTTTTCGCAGGAAATGTTAGGGGGATGGAGAAAGTTAGTGCTGTTGAAAAATTAGTGGCTGCAAAGCTGCGGATGGCCTCTTCAGAGAAAGTAGTGCAATTTTCTCTCACTGTTCCACAACACTGAAATCAGACGGTTTAATTCTCCCATTTGAGAACTTGAACGAAATTAATGTTCATTTAACGACGTCCTAATGGGCCTTTTAAAACAGCAAAATAAACACAATAATGCAAAGCTTTTCGACTACTTTCCGAATTAGAAAATCCACCCCCTTGATGGTAAAAAGGCCAAGTTTAAATCAAGTTAAAATCGGAGCAGATTTGTATTCCCTTGATAAGTGACAACATAATCCTTTAATAACAGGGAAAGCTTTCAATTCGGCAGATTTCTGGATTTCTCTCGGGACGTGATGGACGGGACTTCGGCAACGTTTTGTGTTGTGATAAATTACGTATTCTAATGCATTTGAAATGTCGCCTTTGTGGAAGAAAAATCATCTTTATCTCAATCCTCTTAGAGTTGGATTGAAATGGTCCTTTGAAATTCACTGATTAGTTGATGAGCCCAGGCAGATTTTGCTCTTAAACAGTGTTCTTGCGAACAGGCTCATGCAGATGTTCCCACACCCCACACTAACGAGCCGCGGGTTTTAACATTCTCAAAAATCAGAGACCATTTGTTTCGTACAGTCATTAGACTGTGCATATTTCATTCATGCAACAAAATGATAAACTCTTCATTTCCATTCATCCAGCGCCATAATTTGTACCAGTGGGTGTTCGCACTTTAGCACGGTCGGTACTAAATAAATCAGTTTTCCAATGACTTCGGTATCGGGGCAGATTATTTATTTGTGCATACAATTCGCCGGAATTAGTTCGACCCCATTGGTCAACGTCATCATACAAGCTTTATCATCTAACATGCTTTTATGCAGATACATTTAACAGACTTTATCAAGTTCTGGTCACTTAAATCAGCTACTTTTTTCAAATTTATTTTTGCGACTGCGTGTAATTGCTATTATATTTTTTCTTTTCTGGGTTATTCAAAACAAACCCATAATTGGGACACATTAGATTCTTTCTAGGCTTGGATGTCTTCAAAACCTCACATTTGTTTGAATTATTCTGAAATAAATGTGAGGTTTTGAAGACGGCCAAGCCTAGAAAGAATCTAATGTTTCTCAATTATGGGTTTGTTTTGAATTTTAAATCTGATGATGGCGCTGTTGTCTCGCCGAAACGTAAAAATATGAAATAAACGATACGAATAATTTTATTTCACCTTTTGGTTTTTTCAAGTCAAATTTTGGTTCTTTGGAAGCAACCCCGCTTTCCTTCTTGGCTCCATTTGCCATTTGCATTTCCCGAAAATGTAAACTCGGGAGGAAACTGGAAGTTGAAACGATGAGGATTCGTTTACCTCGGATAAAGTTAATTTGATGCCCTGTTCAAAAGATCGCGCCGTATGGTTGATGTTGATGCTGCTCCGTTCATTTGATATGGTGAAATTGCTCCTAATGCCTCTTGGATAGTCGTTCTATTGGAAATTCCTAACCGATATATCGGGAACTTTTGAATTTATTTTGCGAATTGGCGGCTTTTGTTATCAACCGCTTTGCTGTAAGCGTCTTCTAATCTCATTCTGTTGATCCGACGATATTTTTTCACTTTGTTATTCGTTTAATTGGTGTTTTTTCTTCGCTGTGTGTGTGACGCTTAAACAAATTCCTGACTAGTTTGAGATATAACGGTGCCCGAGCCTACCAAAATTCAATTTCATGCCCATTTTAATAAGTCATTTGTAAAGTGGCTGTATCAGATAACACATGCTCTATCTGATAATCAGATAACCTTAAGAGACACGGAGGAACGTCGGTTTTACATCGATAATTATGAAGTATCGTGAGGATTTTGTGTACTGGTTTTCAGCTAGATCTTGTCGTCGATACTACTGTCCATGTTTCAGTGTCCGCTTTCTCTTCTGGCTGTTTCGTAGATACAGGAAATGGGGAAATTGATAATATATCATTGAAAGAACGTGGCGTGTATTTAGCAGAATTGCCAATGGCCAAAATCACATTTGCCTTCTAGTATTTTACAGCTTTCCTCTTCTTCAATAATTCTACAGGCTATTTCAAGAGATTGAGTTTGTTGAGCTGATGCATAGATAAAACGGCGTTAAGTTGGCTTCGATTACTGCATTTTATCTTTGGAACTGAGTTGTTTTCAGGTGCTGTGAAGATAGGTTGGACTTCATTGAGAAACCGTTACGAATGCCTTAAGGCTACGGCCAAAGTAACTAAAATAATGTACATCGAATAATCGTGTTTGATTTTACTAGTACTAAGCAACTAAAGATACTTAAGATTGAGACTGAGCATAACTCGTGTGATTTAAGTGGAGTCTACAAATAATAAACTAACACGTAAACAGCATATTGAAATTGTACAGGTTTGGAAGAGGTTTTCGGGAATTTTTCAAAGAAATCAACATTCACATTCACATGTTGGAATGTGATTAAAATGTGACCATGTCGAATCGAAGTTTCGAAAACAATGGGCCCTGAACACCTGAAAACCTGTCCAACTCCTTGGTCGTTCAAAGATGGCCATAAATATCCCAGAGGAGCGTCAATCCGCCTGGAATGTTTCTCGATTTTTTCATTCAACGTCCAGATTAGGGCCTAAGAAATCTTCAATTTTGGCGTTCAGTTTTGGAACGTTTTCTGGTCGATTAGCCAGGAAATGTTGGAAATATTTGTCCCAAAACAAGGTTCCAGGTGTGGTTGCTATTTAGACCATAGAGTAATATAATTCCGGAAACCACTTAATCTTTCCCTCTGCAACGAACCAAATATGGTACCCCTCATATGCAAATTATATGCGAAATAAAGCGAAAATAAAACCCGATAAATCAAATGTCACACGATATTATCGGTGCCTTGTAGTCATTTGTTTGGCAATATTTTATCATTATTATCTTGTGGTTTGTTATCAAGGTGCAGAGCCAATTTTGTTGTCAATTTTTCGAAATCACTCAATATTTCAACGCCTTAAAATAGGACATGAAAGCTGATTGATTTCAGCTTCTTATCAACTGTTTAAGCGATTTAGTCAATTGAATACATATAAAAGTTTGTTAATTTTATTGAGGACATTTTTGTGCCATCCCAAGTTAGTTTTAGATAAGTTCTATATGGTTGAGGTGGATTCATTTTTTTCTTGGTTTTCAAACTGCTTTGTAGATAAGTTCTATACTGTTGAGGCGGATTCATTTTTTACAAACTTCTTTTTGGGTATTTCGCCTCAAAAATTTTTGTCTTTAAAAAAGACAGAATTTCCTCACGTCTTTT
>NW_026018611.1:5188978-5198596 GCF_020466585.1 Dendroctonus ponderosae
AAAATTCGCTCTGATAATTCGTTTGTGCAAATTGTCAGTTATTGCTTGTTGCATGTTTAGGCTCAAAAACTTTTGTCTTTAAAAAAGACAGAATTTCCTCACGTCTTTGAGGAAGAAATTCTGTCTTTTTTAAAGACAAAAGTTTTTGGGGCGAAATACCCAACAATCAGTTTGTAAAAAAAAACAGATTAAGTAGTTTAGTGGTGTTCATTTGTATGTCCGGTTTCAGAGCTTTACAAGTTCGATTGATTCAGACGAAACTGATGCAAATTGATTTCATTTTCCATTTGGTCGTCGGTCATTCTCCTTTCCTGCATACATTTCCTAATTTATCGTAGCTTTCAACTCTTATGTTCGGTTTAATTTCAATTTGAAACTGAAAGGATTTTTTCTTGTTATTGGCGGTTGTTCCATCCAAATGATGATGACTACTACTCAATATTTTCGCCGAGTAATTTTTCAGTTTTTTTTTTAATTCAAAAAATGCAGCCAACCTTGTTGCCGGAGGGAACTCGAGCGCGAATCATCCGCTATTGACAGAGACTCCTTTTCACGTCAATATTTCCTCATTGTTATTATCCGGAACAGAATGCTGAAATTTTATTATTCTTCTTTCAGCACGGCTTATGCAAAGTCAGTTTGAAAATAGAATAATCACATTGGCAATTTTTTCATCATTTGTTGAATGTACTTGTACTTGCACTTCCCCACGGAAAAAATCGAAATTGAATATTTAGAGCTCGTCTAATATCCTCAATATTAGAGCATTAATTTTGTGAGCCGATTCGCTAAAAATCGGTCCGAAATTGCCGATAACTTCTTGGACGGCTCTCCTCTTAATGCGAATTTACAGTCGTCTTTTACGATGGCCTCTCAAACCGATGCGAGGTGATTCGTTTTGGTGCCGGCTGTAAAAGGATGATTCGAAATTATGGCCAGATATTGAGGTTCAAATTGAAAGTTGCTGAAGTATTTAGTGGCCGCTCAATAAACAGCTTTGGCCACGAATATTAAAAGCGATTTTTTTCTGTTTTAACATCGAGGTTTAAGAGGATGGTTTTTGAATCGTCAATTGGCAAAAAAAGCCCAAACTGTTAACAAAGTTCTTGCATTTGTAATGCTTGATCTTTAAGTAGCTTGCAACATGTACGCGTAGGTAATTAAGTCCTTTAGGACTGAATTAATCGCATTCGAAGCATTATAAAATACATGTCAGATTCCACAAGTGTTATCTAGGAGAAACATGTCAAGCTCGAGGCGATTTCGTCGCCATAGCTCACCGCGTCTCGTTTTAACACCTACATCCTACAAGGTTATCTGTGTAAACTATCTTTACACCTAAAGTCTACCTGTAAGCCTCGGGGAAATTATAGGGAAGCAGCCGAAAAAATTATAATGGGCCTTAACTAGCCATCCCTAATTAATCGCTTGTGGGGTTCCGGTTTCAGAGTGGGGCAGCTGATGGTCAGCGTTGATCAACTTGGAGTGGGTTTAATCAACTACAGAGGCCGTTCCTTTTAGCTGACTATTTGAAGTCCATTTTTTAAACTTGGGTATCTGGTGAGGAGATTGATTGACTGCGTATTTATAGTCCGTAATTAACTGTTGCTCCATGCGTAAGGTCGCAAAAGTAATACGCTTTGAAGAATCCAGGTCATTTTACGTATCCAAGTGAACAATGAACACTAGTTTTACATAAATTATCACAGGGCTAAAACTAAGTTAAATTGATTGAACTGTTTGTGCCGTTTGAGGCCAATGTTGTCGCTTTTATTGCATTTTTCAGCTGAATTTCAGACTTAATAGAGTCAATAAAGTTGTTAAGTGGACAAAAGTAGGCCTGGGTACCATTAAGTGAGTTTTTCGGAGTTGGCGCAGTGCTGCGCCAATGGCTTGATGCGCCAACCCAACGCACCGGCGCAGAAACTGAGTTGCGTTGCTAGGTTGTTTTTTTTTAAGTTTTTTTAGATTTTCTTTAAAGGCCATTTATTAATAATATTTTTAAAATGTCTTCGAGTTTCAGAATTTTCCAGTTTTAGCCAAGTTACTCTTTCTTCTAAATGCTCAATTTTCTAAAGTTTTAATTAAAAATGCCGACAATCTTAGGTATTTTCCGCGAAAAAATGGGTAATAAATTTCGATTCCTTCATCGCTTTGTAAAAAGATTCGAAAATAGATTATTTGGAAAGTTCGTAACCTCCATTCTTTTGAAGATTTTGGAATTTGTTAAAAAATTGTGTTTTTTTTTAGTTTCGACCAAATTTTTGGTTGCTTTCCTTTCTACTCCAAAACGCTCTATTTTGTAGAGTTTTACTTCAAAATATTGACGATTCGGAGAACTTTTAGGCGAAAAATTACAAGATAAATTTACAGCTTTGTGAAAATTTTACGAAAACTTTTTTCAATGTCGAATTCGGGACAAAAACGAAAATAAATTCCTACCTTTTTTCCCGAAAACCGTTACTGTTTTCTCCAAAACCGATCACAAAACTAAATGTTTTTAATCGGAAACGCAAAAAAGCATTATTTTCTGATGATTTTCTTCTTTTTTGACCATAATAGGGTGTTTTCAGTTAAAATTGACAAAATTAATTTTGCTAGAAAATTCGCCCCAATCATCGGTTTACAGGGAACTTTAGAAAATCTTTTTCACCTTCGAAGTTGGCACAAAAGCCAAATGATTTTATTCCGTTTTTTACCGAAAGTAATGAGTACTATCTTAAAAAAACGACCAGAGCGCAAAAGTTTCCAACAAATTATTGGGAGAATCGTTCTTAAGGTTTCTAAAGTTGTTTTGAATTTTCAGATTTTTAACAAAGTGTCTATTAAGCAATTCTTTCTACGCAAAAATCGCATTATTTTTTTAGTTTTACTTAAAATACTGGCAATCTTTTGTGAAAAATTATATGATAAATTTTATTGGAACACTCGCCTCCTTAACCGTTTTGCAAAAATATTTGGAAAACTTTTTGCAGCTTTGAATTATGGAAAAATCCCTAATAATTATTTCTAGGTCTTTTTCCAAAAAACTTTCCCCGAACTGAAAATTCGAAAGTTTATAGCCATTTATTTGGAAAATTCTTGGAACCTGGAGTCTCTTCACTTTTAGGTCAATATTTCTAAACAACACTGCCTCTAAATAGAAAAACCGCGTTTTTCCTAACGTTTTACTGTAAAATACTGGCAAACTGAATATTTTAAGCACAAAAATGAAGAGATCGATTTTACAAGAAAACTCGTCGACTTTCTTTGGACTCAGTTCTGTTGCTGGGAAAATCTAGATTACTTTTTTTAGTTGTTTGAACAAAGTAGTAAAACGTTACAAAGGAAAAACGTTAATAACTGAGTCTGCTTTATAACTCGTTAACTCAGAGAGCGGCGATAACTCAATGGCGCAACTCAACACAGTGTTACCCAGGCCTAGACAAAAGCCTTCAGAACTTCGAATCCAGGGAAAATCTCCTAGAAACTTTAGAATAGTTCTCTAGCCTTAGCTTAGTGCACGGTTTTGTTTGCTGAAACTCAAAATAGTCCTCATCGCGCCCTTAATATCAGCCGCTTTTAAAAGTATAAATAAAAATTAACAATCTGCTCAAACTTTCAGCTGGATCCAGTTCAAGCAAAAGTGCTTAAGTTTGAGCACAGTCGCAATTTTTTATTCATACTTTTGAAAGTGGCTGATATTGAAGTCTGTTATGGGCTTCAAGAAGAGAACTTCTGACTTGATTGTGTTCAAATCGTGTTTCTTCCTTTGATTTCCTGTGATGGAAGAAACACCAGTGAAATTCTGAAGATGTGATTTAAAACTGACGTCATTTAAAAGGACATCAATCGAGTTTGAAGCTGAAACGCTCCGTGATACAGGGTGATTCAGTAGAGATCAAAAGTCCAAGAAGTGAAAATTGGCGCCCCTTCATTTATAGATAAAGGAGCTTCGTCACATTTTGCTTTACCGGTATTTACTCAGATACAACTTTTCCAAATCGCTGGATTGACTGTGGAAGAGTTATTCCTTGGCCACCCACCATCCAGAAGTCCGGACTTTAATCCTCTGGATTTTTGAATGGTTTCTCACAAAACGCTGTGTAAACACTTTGAGCAATAGCACCGAAATATGATGAATTTTACATGTTTTGGTGTTTAAAAAGATTAGTTAAATTTTTAATTTCGTGTGTTATTAAAACCCAACGTTCGTTGAATGCATTTATCGCAAGAACGGGCCGAAGTTTTGATATGAAATAAGAATGCTTAATTTTTCAGACTCAAAAAAAAGACAGTTCATAAACTGTTAAGTTGAAGAAAAAGTGTTACCTTTCATGGGTGCTCAAAGTACGGTTCTGGCCAAGTAGCTGGCCTTGCATTCAAGACACTACTTAGGCTGTAAGGAAATTTTGTAGGCAAAGTGTGTCACATCTCAGGACGGGACAAATGATCGCACTGTCCGCCCTTCCGTCCTCGGAAGTGACGAAAGACGCGCTGCAGTGATGGATCGACCGTGAAAGAGCACACGAGCGATGGATTAGTTTGCCTACCCAGGTGTCGAAATGACAAAAACGGAAGCTGAGCCAGTCGTGGCCCTTTTTAACTCTATGGGCTTTGTTTTTCTTAGAAAACTCATTTGGAAACGTGCCATAAATCCGTTCAGGAATAATCAATAAAAATTACGCCCCGTTTTGCAAACAAACAACCAAACCCAAAGTCCTTCCAACGCATAAACACAAAATCCGCAGAATAATGCAAAGTGATTTTATTTATCCATTCGCTTCTTTGTCCCTGCAGCCAGTGAAATGCCGATAGCAGGATAATAAGCGAAATTCGTATTTCCCTATTTCCTCTTGCCATATTCAGGCAAAACCTCTTCAAATAAAATAAGCAATTTGAGAAATAGACCAAAAATAATGTAGCTCCCAGCTACGGCCAACAAATAAGGGGTTTGCCAACAGTCACGACTTAGAGCGATATAGAAGTTGCCAATCCACCCATGAAAATATGAATTTATATTAGCCCAAGGCAGGAAAAATGTGAATCGTAATTCTTCTTCGATGGCTCCTTTAATGGTGCGGGGAATGTCGAGGGTTTTGACCCGTTCAGTGCTTTGAATCCATGAAAATTGTGCTTGCAGTAACTTGGAGTTTTTCCACTTTCCAATTATTCTTAGCGTGTGTATTGCTTCAAAATCAGCCCTAAATAATGACTCAGTCAGTCAACTCAACAGGCTCGATAGACCAGCGATATTTGCGTTTGTTAATAGTAATTGAAGACAGAATGGTTTAAAAATCTACAAGTTTCATGCAAATTAAAAACGTCTAAGCTTTATTTGCTTAAATTCGTTAAGTTCTTCCTAGTTTTATTAGCAATGAAAAAACATCGCGAGAAAACGACAAATCGGTTTCCAACAGCCCCATCTGCTCTGTAGGTCTATATTATCAAGATGGGTTGGGGTCATACGCTATTTCAGCCGCCGCTGAAAGAAACAAAGTCCTTTGTTTCCGAATGTCAACTCTTTTGTTGCCATAATTTTGCATTTTGTCGCAATAGGGAGCTTCTGCAGCATTGTCCCGTATTTCATCCATTCCGTCCTCTTCAACCGGATTTTAGCTTGACTTCAATTGCGTCCTCTCGTCATTGAAATTTTATTTTTTCAGCTGATGCACATAGTCGATACCATCAGCAATTTCAAACAACAGCTAATCGCGATCGCAAGGGAGAAGTGCAACAGTTCCCTATGGTTATCGCCAACGTGTTTTGAAAAGATTTTTTTTGCTTTTGCAGACTTTTATCAGTCGAGCATCTTCAGGACACCCCGTTAGCGGCGCTTTTCAAACTAAATTATACGACTTGGTGGCATAAAACCATCAGATAATTCCGCATGTCATAAAGTAACGTGTGTGCAAATTTCTTGGCTGTGTTGGTTTATGCATTCCGAACGGTTTCTTTTACGAAAAACATTTCGAACCAACCGGATAAGGCGACTGTCAAGTGGCCTGGTTCCGGGAAGCCTGATTTATGCCAAATTCAACAAAACATGACTTTAGCAAAGTTGGTTCAAGCGACAAATAAGCACAAGTGAAAACAGATTTTCATCTGTCCCTGTAAAATGAGTTGCGATTATTGTATTTGTTTGATCTTGTTTTCGTTCATGAGTTTTAACGTTTATGTTTCAGACCTTTCTGTTTGTCTCTTAAGGAAACACGCACTATCTTGGGTTTATTCCAAAATCTTCCACTTCATCATCCTCATTATTTCATTTGATTTAATCTGAAGTCCTGGTTTCTGGTTATCTTCTAGGCATTTCCAGTTTTTCTTTACGAATACACGCAATTTCTCACCTTTCTGTTTAAGAAGTCTTGGGTCTGGGATCCCGATTTCGGTTTATCTTCTGGACGTTTCTGTCTTTCTCGTAAGGCAGCAAACAACGTTGCTCTTCTATACCAAAATTGTTAACTTGTTTTGTGCTTTCTTTGATCTCACCTCATCTGAAGTCCTAATTTATATTTATCTTCTGAACATTTACAGGTTTCTCTTAGATAAAACCCACTCTTTTCTGCTTTTCTCTTCCGAATTCTTTAACCCTTTCACTCGGTCTTCGGCCTAAAGTTCCGATTTCGGTTTATCTTCTGGACATTTTTGCTTTTCTCTTAAGGCCACACATAAGGTCAATCTTCTGCCCCGGAAATATTTACCTTCTCTTGTTTTCTTTCATTTTATTTCATCTGAACTCCTGATTTCTATTTATCTCCTGAGCATTTGCATTTTTCTCTTGGAAATACTCACACTTGTTTGCTTTTTTCTCTCGTCTTTTATCTGGTCTCCCTGGACGTCCCGATTTTGGTTTATCTTCTGGAAATTTTTGCATTTCTCACGCAACATGCAGCGTTGCTCTTCTGTTCTTAAAAATTTAACTTCTTTTGCTTTATCTGTTTTCTCCTTCATTCATTTCATTTTCTTCAGAAGTCTTTAACTAATTTCATCTGGTCTCCCCTGAGTTCCCGATTTCGGTTCATCTTCTGAACATTTCTGTTTTTTCCGTACGGCAGCACACAATTTTGAGCTTATCTCCGAAATATGTAACTTCCTTTGCCTTCTTTCGTCTCATTTCATCTGAAATCCTGATTTTTATTGGCCTTCTGGATATTTCAATTTGTCTTTTAGCAGAACTCATATTTTCTAGCTTTTTTCTTCAGAACTCTTTAACTTCTCCCATCTGGTCTGCCCTGAGGTCCCTATTTCAGTTTATCTTCTGGACATTTCTGCCTTTCTTGTAAGGCAACAAACAACGTTGCTCTTATATTCCAAAATTGTTAACTGGTTTTGCTTTCTTTGATCCTCACCTCATCTGAAGTCCTAATTTCTATCTTATGGGCATTTACATTTTTCTCCAAGACAAAACCCACAATTTTCTGCTTTTCTCTTCCGATGTCTTTAACTTTTCCACTTGGCCGCCGGCCTAAAGTTCCGACTTCGGCTTATGTTCTGGACATTTTTGCTTTTCTCTTACGGCAACACACAAGATCGCTCTTCTGCTCCGAAATATTTACCTTCTCTTGTTTTCTTTCATTTTATTTCATCTGAACTCCCGATTTCTATTTATCTTCTAAGCATTTGCATTTTTCTCTTGGAAAGACTCACACTTGTTTGTTTTTTCTCTCGTCTTTTATCTGGTCTCCCTGGACGTCCCGAGTTTGGTTTATCTTCTGGAAATTTTTGCATTTTTCCTAACGCAACATGCAGCGTTGCTCTTCTGTTCTGAAAAATTTTACTTCTTTTCTTTCTTTCTTTTCTCCTTTATTCATTTCATTCTCTTCAGAAGTTTTTGACTAATTTAATCTGGTCTTCCCTGAGTTCCCATTTTGGGTTCATCTTCTGAACATTTCTGTTTTTCCCGTAGGGCAGCACACAACATTGGGCTTATCTCCGAAATATGTAACTTCCTTTGCTTCGTCTGATTTCATCTGAAATCCTGATTTTTATTTGCTTTTTTGAGTATTATTTTCATTTGTCGTTTAGGAGAACCTTATTTTCTAGCCTTTTCTTCAGAACTCTTTAACTTCTCCCATCTGGTATGCCCTGAAGTCGCGATTTCAGCTTATCTTCTGGGCATTTCTGTTTTTCTCGTCACACAACTTTGCGCTTCTGTTTCGAAACATTTAACTTCTTCTGCCTTCTTTTATCTGAAGTCGCGACTTTTATCTTCAGAAAATTTTCATTTTTTTCTTTGAAAAACCCAGACTCTTTGCCCTTTTCTCCGAAAGTATTTAACTTTTTTCTGGTCTCTTCTGATGTTCCAATTTTGATTTTTTTCTGGACGCATCTGCTTTTCTCTTAAGGCTACACACAACGTTGCTCTTCTGCTCCGAATTTTTTAACTTCCTTTACTTTCCTTCATCTGATTTCTGCTTAGGCTTAGCTTTCAATAAACATTCTCGTGCCCTCTGCTTACTTCTAATAATAATTAAATTTCGTCATATTATTGAAAGAAGGTGGAAGTAATATTTATTACTCTAAAGAGGAGCCTACGCAGGTCACAAAAGCCGAAACTCATTACGGGAAATTTCGTCGGGACGCTCGTGGCCCATTATTAAATTTGCACCCAAAAGATTTCTTAATTAAAATGCAACCATTCATTAAATGTTTGATATTAATTTCGGGCGCGGCCACCCTACGACAGCCATTAAATGGTAACTTTTAATTACTGGTGATTATAGGTGTACGACGTTCATTATATTTTTATGTGGGCTGAACGGGGCCTCTATTGACTTATTTAAGAGGACTGAAAAGCGATTTGTACGTTTAAATAAACAAACCAAAACACCAGTCAGAACTACCAGAATTCGCTTGGCATAAAACTGGGGGAAGCGAGCAGTGCTCGCTTAGAGCCTGCAGACATTTGATCGTCCCTGTATAGCGGAGTTAAACACTTAATGGCACTCTGATGAGCTCGTCAGAGTACCATTTTAGCACCTTTCAACTAGTAAAGCAATTTAAATAATAAAAAGATCCATTGACGAGTCGCACAAGGCAAATTTGCTTAGCATGACAATGCCTATTTTTGCCATGTCCGCTAACATACTAACCAGCTCGGCGTACTAAATCACGACTACCAGTTAAACTAAAAGATCAACACGATAAACCTACAAAGTGTGGAACTCTCTGGGTGTAATATGTCGTCGTTTTGTACATTAAATATGGCCATTTATCCTTTTATTTGTTCTGTAATTTACGCCTCCATTGTCTAAGGCCCTTCTTAGGTCAATATTAATCGAGATTAGTAACGAATTGTTAACATGGAAGGCAAGTGGGTTTGTTTCAGAACAGTTCTCAATACTCAATATAAACTGCGTCGCAAATAAAGAAATCCGGGGGGATTTCTTCAAAAACAAGCAAACTGAAAAGTAATCGAGTTTTACTGATCTTAGTATCGGAAGTTTCTCAAGAACCATTCGAGCCACAGAATTCGTTTTGGCATCGTTGGATAGAGAATTGAAAAGTCTATTCAGTCGTAACAACGTTAATGAGGAAATTTGAGTAGTTTTGACCCAGAAAGCAAAATTTGAATATCAGACACTTAGGTGCAAGATTATGCCAAAATTCCATGTTTTCCGTCCCGTTTTTGCTCAT
>NW_026018611.1:5198825-5216510 GCF_020466585.1 Dendroctonus ponderosae
TCTCAAGAACCATTCGAGCCACAGAATTCGTTTTGGCATCGTTGGATAGAGAATTGAAAACTCGATTCAGTCGTATCAACGTGAGTGAGGAAATTCGAGTAGTTTTGACCCAGAAAGTGAAATTTAAATATCAGACACAGGTGCAAGATTATGCCAAAATTCCATGTTTTCCATCCCATTTTGGTTCATTTCTCGGAGGCAAAATGAGCAAGAACGCTCATTTGTACATCATTCTAGAGATAAATAAATGGCATGTTTAAAAAGTGAACCATGGATGGGGAAATGTTGGCAGTTTTCTCAAAAAAGGCTTGCATTCAAGCAGTTTTAGATTTGCGTGGTTTTCTTTGAGTTGCAAAATCCACTTGAACATGACGCTGCTTTTTTAGAAGTTTCTCAAGAATCATTCAAGCCAGAGAATTCGTTTTGGCATCGTTGGATAGAGAATTGAATAGGGGGGGTCATGACCCCCATGACCCCCATGACCCCTCCGTGGATCCGCCCTTGTCTACTAATACTATAACTACGAATAACAGTACAACAAACGACCTAATTTCCTGACGTAACGCATTCAAGACTAATAAAAATGTTGGAAAAATCTTTGACTGTTGTGAATCTTGTTTTTCTGTTTTTTCCAGCTTGTGATTGTCATCCGATCGGCGCCTCTGGCAAAACTTGCAACCAGCAAACTGGCCAATGTCCCTGCAAGGATGGCGTGGTTGGTATCACTTGCAATCGCTGCGCTAAAGGATACCAACAGAGTCGCTCTCACATTGCTCCATGTATCAGTAAGTAACTTCTGCAAAATTATCTTTCTTTTTAGCTTAACCAAGTAGTTTTCCAAAATTGTGCTTGTCCTCAGAAATACCGGTCGTCCAGATGATGGCCACCGAAGAGGACGACGACGGCTATCCAGAGGAAGATCCAGATTCGGTTGCCACTGGAGGTAAGAAACTTTAGACTTGAAAGTGAGATTCTTTTTCTATTTGATAATACATGATGTGCCAGTTTGAATAGTGGTTTTCGACAGTGTTAAAATGGCTCTGCTTTGCTTTGATTGCATTAAGCAAAGCTTTGAGTAACGGAACAATTTTGAGGTTTAGCCCTCTATCGCTGTTCAGACGTTTGCCATTGGGGGCAAAATTATATGGA
The DNA here is from genome assembly GCF_020466585.1 of Dendroctonus ponderosae. Classification (NCBI taxonomy): domain Eukaryota; kingdom Metazoa; phylum Arthropoda; class Insecta; order Coleoptera; family Curculionidae; genus Dendroctonus; species Dendroctonus ponderosae. The sequence goes on from NW_026018611.1 coordinate 5,199,975, forward strand.
ACTGGAAACTGTTTGTTTGTTTGTTGCGTTAAAGGATGTTCCAATTTTACAGCTCTGGCTGAATACAAAGCTACGTTGAGATTAAGCGTACGTAGCTGTTCATATCTCATTCATTCATATGAAACATTTCCTTTATGTGGCTCGGCTCTGTAATTGGCTCTAAATCACCGCAGGGTTTGTTTCCCTTATATTTGCCTAACAAGCTGTTTTGGTTGTTTTTTTTTAAACAAATTCAACGATATTTTGCAGGTAAATTTTAAAAAGAATAATGAATGTCGGATGACTCTGACTCCAAAAGCCATAATTTTTATTGGGCCTTTTTTCAGTTGGCGCCCAAGTGCAATGCCATATCGAACAGAAACGAATAAAACATCGACTTAATCATGAACTTTTCCCGAGGCCTGACTGCATTTATTACACTGCGGGAAACTTTCTTTCGCAGATCCTGCCAACTAATTGGTCATGTATAATGTATATCTTCGGGGTAGAAACTTTTTAATGAGGACGGTTGTGCAGCGGCCCAATATTGTCCATTGAGGAAATTGCCTCTATCTGACATGAAATTCGATTAGGATCGTACGTTTACCGTCTGCTTTCAACTAGCTGAGTGCCAGAATAATCATGCACTGCATTCGACTCAATTAGTATTCTCCTACTATGTCTGTCTAGTTTCGAGCAGATAGCTGTAAATGCTTGTTTCTGAAATTTTCATTGCACCCATCGGAACAGTTAGGGATCGATTTGGGGCAAATTGACCCACTGAAAATGACTTCTCGCATTGTTAAACTAACAGCTGCAATATCGCGTGTTAGTAGCCTGTTGTTTTTCATACCAAACTGCATTAAAAAGGAACTAACACATTAAATAAAAATCTATCCAGACAATTGAGGAAGAAAACGCAAAACCAGTTCAGAAGCAAGAGTGTGAGAAAACCGACTTTCGATCTACAGACGCACTTTTAAAGTTCTCTTGCACTTACTTGCAAATTTTTCGCTCAAAGACGCCAAAGAGCAACAAATAACGAAGCTAATTTTTATTAAAAAATCATAATTTTTCACTGTTATAATCGTTGAAAACTACATAACTAAAACCATGATCATGGTAATACGAAATTCTCCCCTCAAGCCCAGAAATTCGGGATCAAGGTTAGGTCGGGAACCTCCATAAATCGCCCTTATCGTTTTCATGCAGGCAACTTACCCTGCGGAAACGTGACCAACAACAGAAAAATTGATGTTAGTTTAAAGCCCCAAAAAGAACGATGTTTGCTCCAAGTCGGCCTATTCAGATCGAGTAGCGCCGCTGGAATTTATAGAGAAACATTCACGTCATGTATGGGAGCGTTTGAAAATCTGATTGAAATTGAAATGGAAAATTTGCTAGATATTCGGTTTTTCAGTAAATAAAGCCCTTGAACAAACAAAAGGGTTTTACTCAACGTGCAGACGGTTTTATGTCGTCGCTCATAACTGGATTCGAGAGCCACGATTAAATCAGATTGCCCAATTTACTTTATACCTTCTTCCTAGCCAGAGTTATTCATTTCGGGCGCGATGAAATTTATGTAACTGTTACGAGTCGGGTTATTTAAATTCATATTCGAACCCCAAAATGAAGCTGAAAAGAGTCGTTCAAGTCGGATGGGGTGAACGGAATGTGAATGGAAAAATGCAGCATTAAAGTTGGTTGCTTAATCCAATCCAAACTCAGCTGTTTAGTTGAAAGACAAACTCAAACTTCTGACTCCCCAAAACTCGCCATAAATAATGTCAAAGTAACGATTTCCACGCCAATTAAACAACCTACTGCAATCGCTACGCGAACAATGGATGACAGAAAATCGTGCAATGGATGATCAATGGACAGGAAAATCCTCAGCCAGCCCAAGAAAAAACGTTTCCACTACGCCCAAATTGGAAAACTTATTGAAATTGCTCGTCGTAGAGGAGGGATTTTCCTCTTGCGGATCGCTGATTTCTCCATACCCCGGAATCCCATCCAATTTGCCTGCAGGCCGTGGCGAACATCTTTGATATAATTAACTGGGGTATTTGTTTGCAAGGGGGCGAAGTACACGGAAGTGCCGTATTTGTTAGGGTGTAAACAGGTCGGGAAATTATTCAAAATCATTATTTTTGGCTACTTTATTGCGATTAAAGCACTGTAATGTTCTGTTCCAGATCACTGTGGAAAGTGCAAAGGAGCGACCAAACGACTGAACCTCAACAAGTACTGTAAAAGAGACTATGGTAGGTATGCCGGGTTCAGAAACACGCTCAAACCGAACTGAACTGAATTGATAAACATTTCCTAAACGAACCGGATTGTCATTGAATTAAATTCGATGATAAATTAAACTAGGCAAAACAATTGGGGAAAACACATTTTATTTGCCCCATTTAATGTACCGCGCCCATTAAAATGCCAATCATTTTACTACCCCCGGGAAGAAAATCGGGCAAACTTAATTTTCTAAAATGAATTTTGCTTAAATCCATGATCATTGGGCGCTGTTTTCAATGAACAGCCCACGGGATCAACGGGAAGCTTACATGAGGAAATGGTGCGCTTTCCATGTTTGTTCCATTTTACAGGCGGAGTGAAACATTAATCCCGAATTAATTACGTATTTAGATGTAAAGGGGACCAGATTTTGCACAGGTGTTGGTTGCATTATTCTCAAGTATCCAAATTTCCTAGTTCACATACAATTAAATCAAAGTTCGATAGTTGCATTGGGTTTATTTTGGTTTATTTCGAATTTTGCGTTACTTTTTGCGCTAAACAGGACCAGTTAATATTTTACAAAATGCAAAAAGACGGTTCAAGATCAGAAAGCATTCACTAGTCCAAAGCTTCATCTGAGCACTGCCCAGTCGAAGACTCGTAAAAAAACAGAAAAACGTGAAAAACCGCAACTGCAGAAAAATCAACCGCAGAATCTTTTTTATTAAATTATATTAGAATTAGATTATTATAATTATATTAGATTATTGTGTTTTTTGATTTAAAAAGAACTTTAGGTACCAATTTTTCTCGACTTGGGATTATTTTTTAATAGTTTGGGCATTGTTTCAGCGCTTTACTGACAACCTTTTTTTCATGTTTCTTGGAAAATGTCGTTTTTCACCACTTTCCGCTGATAGAAGTTTGCAAACTTTTGCAAATCAGAAAACGTCACATTAGTTAAGATTTTTGTGTATTTGGAATTTTGCTTTTCGGTTCTTAAATTCATGATTTCTATACGATCCTCTAAGAAAACCTGCTCTTGATAGTTTTTTTGTGAACAGGAATCAGTCAATATTTGACAAAATACAGATAGAAAGTTCAGAAGCAAAAAATCAATGATCCAAATTGGTAAAAACACAAAAAAAGTGAAAGACCACAAATACAGAAAAATCACTAGCAAAAGCGCAACAGCTTCTGTTCTTTTAGAACGCGCAAAATAATCACCCATGCCTAAAGTTGCAAATGAATGTGATTAACACCGTCTTACCAAACACCCAAAAGGAACATTCTAGATTCTGTGAAAAATGTAAAATTTCCAGTTTCTGCAAATACACGGTGTCCCAAAATGAATGGGCAACTTACAACCACAAAAATTCAAAAAAAAATTAAAATGTATCAAAAAGCTTAAACGTAAAATAAGATAAATTTTCATAGAGCTCACTGTTTTTTTGCCGGGAACAATAACAAGGCAGTTTATTGAGAAAATTGCAGGCTTTGGAATAAATCGGGTTAATTGGGAGACCTAAAAACTATCTAAAAAATGTAACTGCTTAAAAACCAAACTGTGGCGGTTTTTCAATAAAACAGACTCCAGGTCTGGAAAGTTGCCTGAGGTCAAAAAAACCGTCCAGGAACTGTTCGGGGAAACTTTCGAGCAAACAACTGGATAAACGCTGCTTTGGAACTTATTTATCGTTTTAACATTGGCGTGATCTAGACTGAGTGATAAATAAACGAATTTGTGGAATATTCAAATATTTATTTTCAAAAGTCTGAAACTTTGCGTTTAGTAAGCATGTCGGGATTGGGGCGTAGGCGCCTCGAATAGCTGTCCGGAATGTTTAGGTAAACTCCAATAACAAACATCAAAGGGAATGGTTGGATGATAAAATGTTTCCAGAGTTTTTCTGTTTGCGTGAAAAGTAGTCAAATTATTCGGCAAAAAAAGGGCAAAAAACTTAAAAAAAAAAACGTGCGAACCAACAGTAAAAAGTGTGTTTTTTTCAGCCATCATGGCCAAAGTACTGTCCGAAATTGAAAATAACGACGAGCACACGAAAGGTTGGACGCGCTTCATGATCAACGTGGAATCCATCTACAAGAAGTCGCGAGACTCGCGGATCCGAAAAGGAACCATGCCCATGCTGGTGCCGAACACCGACCTGAACTGCAAATGCCCGAAAATCAAAACTAACCGGTAAGTTTTAAAAAATCGGCCCTTTTCCAAGCAAATTATCCAGCTTTGCAGTGCATTAAACCAGGGCAAAGTGCCGGGAGGCAAATGGGATCAAATTTTTCAAAAGTCACCCACAAATGTGCCTTTGGAAATTAAGTTATTTTTCATCCGGAACGACTGCATCATGTTCAGCTGCGAAAATTACAAATTCCGGCTTATCGGTCTGGCTAAACAGTGTTCAAATGGCCGCAAATTCCTAGTAATTTATTCATTTCACCAGCACGAGTGCGCGCCAAACTCACCGAGATTTACATACGTTAAATCCCCTTATAGGGCTGGATTTGTTGCAAAAAAGCAAAGTTATTACAGGTATTAATTGTGCTCACCAACTGCTCGACTAATCGGCTTCCTGTGAAATAAATTAACAGAGTTTTCGAATTTTTCAAACTCAGTCAACTTCTCTTATTTTTTGTGTGTTTCAAATTGAAGTTGTCACAATTGAGGTTTCTTGGAAGGCAGGCAAAAAGTGTCTGCAAAAACAGTGGAGATTCCTTCTCCCATTTGTTTGTTTGCTGGTGAAGATGTATTTTCGGCAGAACCAATTGTACTCCTCAAAAGTTCAAGTATGCCAATCTCAAACATGCACAAAGTTTAGTTTAGACAATCCAAACCTTTAAAAAGTTAGAAGCAAAATTCTTTTTTTTTCGAAAATTTCAAGAAGATATTAACAGTTGAAGATCGAATTTCAACTTTGTTATTAAGCATTATTTTGAAAAGGTCACACGTTTGATTGGTAGCCTATTGGAATACTTAAGAATTCGAAGAGAAAAATTACGATTTTTTCGTCAAATTACGAACATTTTTTATATTAAAAAAGTCCTCTTCTACAATTTTTTGATGAAAAGTCAAAGCGGCAATGATGTTTTTTGTCATCTACAGGTAGTTACAGGTAGGCAGCTTTGTCAATAATAATTGACACTTGTATTTTATTTGACCAATGAGACATAACCTTTGACAGGTGGTTTTGGATGACAGTTGTCACCTACTTAGGTATATCACTCATTTGCCCCAAAAAGCACCGCAAGGTGACACCGCTATCCTAACCTCGACGCATATTATTGTCTCTTTTATTTTATTTGCTTAATGTTTATCCATGGTCACCGGACTTTTTAATAATTACGAAGCAACCGGTATTTGCGCAATGTCAATTAGGCAGATTACCTTGAAAAACATTGTTGTCATCCTTCTGATCTAGTTTTTTGCAAATATCTGAGTTTTTAATATCATTGATTTTTTTTCTATTTTTTCTGTACTCCCAAGACACCCCCAGACCTCCAGAGGAATGACGCCAATTTTGAATCACCCTGTAGAAGCCATGCAAAGTGGCCAATCTGAACCAAACTAAAAACTTTTGAACTCTTTCTAGGTCCTACCTATTTTTGGGTAGAGAAAAGGACGATTCACCCGGAGGAATAGCGACCGGAAGCTTAGGAGTGACTCAAAGATCGATTGTGATTGAGTGGCGTGACGAATGGGATCAAAGGATGCGCAGGTTCCGTCGCAGAGCCAGAAAATGCAAGTAGAGCGACCGATTAACCTATGAGGAAGAGTTGCGCGCCAACGGTTTCACTGTGATTTAATTTATGTTTAGTTGTTTGCTAATCGAGATTTACTGAATGCCTGATCTGCATCGATGGATATTCGAAATTTTTTCCAATTTCTCACTTAAATAGTTGGGTGCAAGACCAGGTTCAGCTCAGCGCTACTGATGAGGACTAATAGGTCCGAAACCGGTCCTGGAAGCGCCAGTCTGTCCAAGTTATTTGGCAGTGACGTCATTATTTCAAATGCTCCATTGAAATTTAGTCATGTTCCGGATTGGTTTGAGTATGAGTATGTAACAGCTTGGGGCAGCCCTTGATTAACCCTCCTACTAAAAAGTTGCCAGATTTAGAAAATTTCTCGACTGTCCATAGATGCAGTTCAAAGGCGTGTTCCATGTATAGGGGAGCATTGCGTAAAATAGCGATCCAGAGTCCAGTTATTAATAAACTTTGGCTTCAGAACAGCCCATATTTATCGAGAAAAAACTCCTGATTAGAAGCGCTTTAAATGCAGGGCAACTTCAACAAGCATAATTGATAATTGCAATGCTCCTGATTAATTTGCAACAGCATTAAGCAGTATTCGAAAAGAACATGGGCCCCTGTTACTTACTGACTAATTTTCCAACTGTACCAAATGCATTTCGTGTCATGCTGTTAGTTTGAATTTTGTAATTTTTGTATTTTGTACATATTTTTTTACAATTGTTCGCCATCTGTAGTGATTTGTTTTTTTGTATTATTTATTTATTTCCTTTCTAGTGCTATATAGGGAATGAACGGGCGCGAGTGAATGTGCCGAGTATTTGTTCAAGTGGCTTAACATGTTTGTATAATATTACTTGCCAACAACAATTTGGAGGAAAATTACCATTATATCCGGTTGCTCGCAAATATGCCACTGTTGTCGAAGTTTAAACATTTTATTGGCATTGTTTAAATGGTTTGATGAATGATTGTGCCACGATAGCTGATAACTGAAACTGTACAGTATTACAAAACAATTCGCTAACAAAATATTCCATAATATGTTACAATTTGAGGAAATTATATACATTTGTGTAACATTAACTAGTTCCTAGAGGCTATAATTAATCTAAATGTTATTATTATATATTCAGGTTCTGGTTAAAATGGGTAAACTAATGCAGTGTCCCTTCGAGCTGTAGTTTTCATCAATTTCATTTTCATACCGCACTCTCTATTGCTCATCGAGATTATTTACCGTTGACATGAAAAAGTGGGCCAAACCCGAAAGCGACATGTAACATATCCACGAAAGAAGGGAATTTTTTGTAAATTGTCCAGTTTTAACCATTTTAGTCAGACGATAAAGTAACCGAGTAGAAATTAGTGTTTGATGTTAACATATCAAACTATTTAACGTGTTATAGCAATATCATGCTCTCTTGTGTCTGCAAATCAGAAGACTAAATTAGTATTAGGTTCAATTACCCTCCAGTGGAATTTCGAATAAGAACCGATTTGCCTCCAAAACCATAAAAGCTATAGACAAAATAAATCTCCCCTGGATCTTGCATGACGACGGTGGCTAGAGTGTACTATTTAAACACCTTTCATGTTATTGTAGAATTAAGCAAAGAAAATTAGTCACAATTATTATTAATGATTATATTATATTATCGACTAATTGTAAATTTTTTGTGTACCTAATGACTTATTGTGTAATAAAATTAAATATGTACAATTGTCGTATATCATTCAAATTTATTGGATTTGAAGCAGTCATAAATAACGGTTTAATAGTACGTTAAAAACAAACGTTTTATAGAGGATTCACTTATGTGGGAAAACTCATCGAATTCCAATTTGCTGTCCCAAAAACCCGCAACTGGACGCTTAAATGTTTGTCCAGTTCTACCTAAGGTGGGGTCAATTCTTTATCTAAATGCCCTGCAGAATGACTGCAAGAACTAATAAACTTACATACGAGCCTGAAAAAAACTTCAAGTTGAACCACCCAATGAACACTTGAAATTTTGTCCTGATCTAACCACGGCAGGGCAGGGTTTGCAGAAGGGTCATAAAGGGTCTGCAGAAGGATTTTCCAAGAATTAACGAACTTACAGTCGAATCTGAGCAGAAATTTCAAGATCGATCATTTTCAAAAATTCCTCATGCCCGAACAGGAGCGACTGGACACTTGAAATTTTGTCCAGATTTAAACACGGATGGGTAGTGCAGGTTTCCCAAATTTCGATCCAATTGGTCTGTAGAATGATTTTGCAGGAATTAACAAATTTACAGACGAGCGTGAGAAGAACTTTTACGTTGATTCATTTGCAAAAATTTCTCCCGGCTATACTAGAGCAAGTTGATACTTGAATCTTACTGCGGCAAAACGTTGAAAGTGTCCCAAATTTCGATATAAACTACCTGCAGGATAATTTTTAAGCACAACTTTCAAGCTGCGCCATTTTCAAAAATTCCTCACGTGCAAACTGGAGCGACTGGACACTTGAAATTTCATCCAGACTTAACCACGGTAGGGCGCTGCAAATGTCCCAAATGTTGATCAAAACAGACCGCAGAATGATTTTGCAGGAATCAACAAACTTTCAGTCGTGTTTGACAAGAATTTTCAAGTTGAGCCAATTTTAAAAATTCGTCACGTCTATATTGGAGCGAGTGGACAGTTGAAATTTTGTCCAGATTGAAGCACGGAAGGGCGCTACAAGTGTACCAAATTTTGATCAAAACAAACCGCAGAATGATTTTGCAGGAATCAATAAACTTTCAATCGTGCTTGACAAGAAATTTCAAGTTCAGCCATTTAAAAAAATTCCTCACGTTCATATTGGAGCGAGTGGACACTTGAAATTTTGTCCAGATTTAAACCCGATAGGGCGCTGCAAGTGTCCCAAATTTAAATCAAAACTGACGCCAGAATGATTTTGCAGGGATTAACAAATTTTCAGTCGAGCTTCGCAGAAATTTTACGATGATCCTTTTTCAAAAATTTCTCACTACCAAACTAGAACAAGTTGATACTTGAATCTTACCACAGCAGGACGCGGAAAGTCTCCTAAATTTGGATATAAACTACCTGCAGGAGAATTTTGGGCCTGAGCACAACTTTCAAGTTGAACCATTTTCAAAAATTCCTCACGTTCAAACTGGAGCGACTGGACACTTGAAATTTAATCCAGGCTTAACCACGGTAGGGCGCTACAAGTCTCCCAGATTTTCATCAAAACAGACCGCCGAATTATATTGCAGGAATCAATAAACTTTTAGTCGTGCTTGGCAAGAAATGCTTGGCAAGAAAAATGCTATCAGAAAGTAAACTGATTTTTAAAAAATGTTCAAACTTGCAGCTGTGATTGGCCAAAGCTTGCAAGTCATCGCACCTTCAAAAATTCATCATTCCCAGCGCAGAATCGTCATAATATTACTTTTTAGTAAATTAATAGATATCAGACGATTTACTGTTCAAACCGAATAATTTTCAAGCAAAGCGCAGTTGAGGCTGATTTATTAGGAACTCACTACCTGCGAAACCGCGACCAGTCTGGATGTGGAAAAATCATCTATTTGTATCCTGCCCTAAAGCCTTTTATCGACTATTAAATACAAAAAATATGTATATAACTGATACAAAATTTCAGGTAAAGAAAAATTAATCTGTAAAGCTAAACACGCACTTATGAAGAAAAAAATGCGAGGCTGCAATTCAATATTTGCGTAAGGGTAAGCGCAAAAAGAGTTTGTTCAGAACATCCTAAAACGAGTTTCAGGTTTTCAAACTACCTAAAAAATCAATGTTTAACAAACTTTATATGTCCATCTGTCTATCCGTAAAAAGACAAGGCTTGTGGRTGAACGCTAACCCACAGGAAAGTAAGGAAAATGTACGCCAATCAGGTAGTAAAAATTAAAGACCATGTACTTAAAAAAACAACAATTTATTATTTAGCTCTGTTAAAAATAATATAAATAAAACATTTCAATTAAACTCTCTTGTATTGGCGGACAGCCTTGGTTCCCTTGGAGCTGGTGGTTGTCTATAGAAAAAACTCGCATCAAAAAACTACACAAAACAATCAAAGGAAAATTGCTTACAGATGTGAGGCCACTGTCAGTGATTTTGATCACTTTTTCCTCAGTCAGGCTTCCATCAGCGTTCAGTTTGGTTTTAAAGGTGATGGTGTCTCCACTGATGGTGGCAACGGTCTGAGAAAACACTCGAAAGTGATACAAACGATCTAACGAAGTAATATAAGTGTTCCTACCCAAATGGTGTGCTTATTGCGAATTGAGTACTCATACTCTTTGCCCACAGGGAAAGCGACCTCTTGTCCTGAATAAGACATTACGATGCTGCTGTCCGATACGGACTTGATGGTGATCGGCTCCTTCAATTGGGACTGTTTTTCGGCCTCAGCATCGGGAACACCTTAAAAATAGCCCTTGAATACCCTTTCTTGAAAGTTGTGTATTTCATGTATATTTTTCTTTGCCGTTTAATTATTTTTTGATAATGCAAAAGCTTACCCAATGACTTCAAGAATTCCAGGTAATTCTCCTGGGAGACCAATTCGTAGGTTCCTTCTAGCTTAACCATTTTGGATGTAGATTTTTGGTGATAATTCAGAGATTGTTAGCACTTGAAACGCAAATGTGATCTGAATGACATCGAGTGCAAGCGGCTCTGTTTTATACACCCACAAGCCCCCCGCCATTGGAGCGGATTGTTATCAAAATTAGTAATAACTGGTGATTTTATCAGTTTATTTGCATTACTGTTAAAGATCAACAGGGTATTTAGGATGCCCAACAGGGGATCAAAGTGCAATAAGTGAAATGACTGAAACCTCCCGGGATTAACACGAAGCATTCCACTCAAAAATTACAATTTCATCTTATGAGTTTTGGCAATTTTGTAATGTTTCCATCAAAAATTCGGGCTGTAAATTTCAGCTTAACCTGCCATGGATACAGCATTTTTCCTTAAGTACCTATTTTGTTAGTATGAGTCAACAAATTGGAATACCGGCGATATTTAATTGAAAATTTGTTGATTTCATGACTTATCTGATTCATGTAATACGACAAGTAAATATACTGCATAACCCTTAATCTTTCGCACTTTAAATGACTATACCTTTGAGATCAACCGTTTATGAATTATGTTTCAATGACTTTGCATTACTGCCGCTGCTTTTGCTGCTTAATTCTTGTTCCTAGAAACCGTTACCGAATTACATATGTTTCTACCATCGCACAACGTAAAAACTGCTTATTCCTTGGCAAAAAAACTAGTTTAATGTTCATATTTTCAAAGAAATGCTAATGAAACGATTCAACGACAGTCCAATATGAATCACGAAGTAAAGCGGCAAACAATCGCACAAGAAGGAAACAGATTTTCTTTGAAAAACAGATGATTTCACAGTTGTTTTCATGCTACAGGATTTCTTGAAAGCATTTCTTCGTTCTTTTAGCAAGATATTTCAACCTATTGAATAAGTAAATTCATAAAAAATGTTATGTTTTTCGCAAATCCATATTTGCTGCTTCATCGAAAAAAAGTGATAAATAAAGTGTCAAAAAACTCATGATTTGAAACAATTGAGTGGCAAAGTCTTTAATAATCACTTATTCAGTCCATTAGCTTTATGATGATTTCTTCTGTTGCCTTTACGTTAAACGTTTTCTTAAAAAAACTTTTCAACGTTTTAAAAAGATGTTGTTTGCAGTTTATGCAAATTTTTGTTTGGAATGAGAATTTGAGAACCGACGATATGAGCCGAAACAAAAAATTGCTTCAATAAATGTTTTGCCCAAATTGGCGCAGAAAAATTCGTATAAAAATACAAAATAGAACGGGCCATTCCAGTTGCTCATTGGAAAACGCAGTTTTTCTTTGTTTAAATCGTAAAAGCAGGATACAATTCGAACAGTTTAACTGGCCTTTTCATTCCCTAAAAAGTCCCATTTCCAAAAGGAAAGACGCATATATTTAAGCCACTTTGGACCGCACTGTAGAAATGCGTCAATTTCCAAAGTACTCAGTGGCAAACTTAAAATTTTCAATATTTATAATTACTCTTTCTTAGCGAATTCCATGCAAACTGACTGACTGAATTTTTGCAAAATTTACAAAAAAGGCCACTTGTCCATTAATTAAACCAAAATTTCCCCATGGAAACAATCCCTCATTTGATTTTCTCTAATTGAGATAATCCAGGACACTAATAATAAAGAAAACAGAAACAATCTTTGATTTTCACTCAATAAAATGAAGTGATTTGTTTGTTGCGTGCGACTATCAGTGGCTTTAAAGTTCAGCAAAATCTATTATTCAAATATTAATTCTAAAGCTCAAAAACATATTTGTTTTCGCCTCATAAACCTGCTCCTATATTTGCACTTTTTATCTCGCTCGCGAGACAAGCCTATGCTATTAAGTAACAAATGCTGATAATTTAATCAATCAATTTAGATTAACTGCTATCAATACTTCGATGCTTTACGCAAACATTTGTGGTACCTGGAAACCTTCCCAATATCAGCCAGGTAACACCCCCTGGTTCCTTTACTATTCAAAATTTTTGCTTTTATAACCGAATTTGCATTAGTGAAAAACCATCGATTTTCTTATTACCAACGTTTCGCCATTTTTATTGCCAACTTTATTTTGGCATCCTCAGGTCTCAAAATAACTCGAAAATAAATATGGCAAAACGTTGGCAATTTTTAAAAAATCGCTGTTTAATTTTACAATTATTCAAATTCCGATTTTAAAGCAAACCTATAACTTAGGAGTTATTTATGACTTTTTTTAAGTTTTTGCAAAAATTATATTAATTTTTTAAAACAGCGAGCGAAGAATTTTCAGAAGTTTTTGAAAAAATCCATATGCTGTACTAACTCTTTTCTCAGTAATTTTTTTTAACACTAGAATTAGTAACTCTAACAGGTATCATCACAAAAGACTCAAGCGACGCTGCCAACTTTTCAATCACTTTTCAAGTTGTCACTGCTGCGTGTGACACTAACCAATTCCCTAACCCAAATCCACAACAACATTTGCAACCTACAGAATCTCCTTATTAGGATATTTTTATAATTGCCCTTATTCCTATTTGAAGCTAACTGATTTCTGAAAATGGCCGGAAACAGCGGGAAGGGCACCTTTCAACCGGTAGGTTGGGAATTAGAATACTCATGTTTTGATTGATGGTCTAAACCTTCACTTTAGGACTCAGATATTCACATTTCGTACGAGGACCAGCAGAAAATCAACGTATTTGCAAGACTGAACGCTAAATTGGTGGACATCAGTGATACCATTAAAGTTAAAGAGGTGAGAGCTACATTTGAAACTAATCAAAGAGCTAATTTGAGTTTACTCCTTAATTGCTCAAGAAAATGTAAAGTTAGTAAGTTTATGAAAATTAATTACTGTTTTCTTCCTCAGAACGACTTGAAGAGTCTGGAAGATGCCTGTGATGAAATCGCCCTTTTTGACGACGATGAGCAGATCCCTTATTTAATTGGGGAATTTTTTATTTATCAAAACTTGGACACAACACAGGTCAGTCACTAGAAACATTTTGTGCAATTTTGAGCAGTACCAAGAAAGTGTTTTTCATTTAAATTTGTAGTGACTTACTGTATTTTTGATCGTGCTAAAATGCCTATTATTTGTGCAGAAATGCCTCGAAGAAGCTAAAGAACTGATCATTAAAGAAATGAAGGAAATCAGCAGCAAGGTGGATGAGATCAAAGACCAAATGACCGAGTTAAAGGGACACTTGTACGGAAAATTCGGTAGTCACATCAACCTGGAAGCTGATGAATAAACTAGCACGTTTTAACGGTTTGAAATAAGCTTGTTACAATTTTCTGAACAATTAAAATTGCCGAAGAAAATGCTTTTTAAAATTTCCTTGTCGTGAAAAACGCACAAAACATACCGCACTTGACCAAACCATTTATTTGACTATTAAAGCCGCAAAAACAACTTATTATCTCGACGAACATGTTTATTTCCATTTAATCGCTGGCCTTGATAGACAGCTGCCCTAGTCCAACCAAGCTTCAAACAGTCGAAAGTTGACGGTACTTCCATTTAGGTTCCCTGTTTGTGAGCGTTCGAATGCGACGTCGAACACCCACAGAACTTCCCCTTTGCCATCCTTGTGCGGCAGCACCTGAAATTTATGAAAACTCTCACTCACTCCTCAACTCTTCCCAGTCTTTTGCTACTGACTTTGAGTCCAGAAGCGAATAGAATCGGCAATGAAGGGGGCGTAATAATTTCGAAATTGCTTTCTATGTAAGCAGTGCTGGGGTTCCATTTGACCAGTTGATTCTCGGTTAAAATCGAGAAGTAAATGTTGCCCTTTCGGTCTGCTGCCTCTGTAGGTGACTGTCGCTTCCTTCTGCCATGGTACGTCTAAAACATGGCGCAAGTGAAAACTCCTCTGCGAGTTCTTGTAAGGCTTACATAGAACAACTGCGGAGAACAATAAGGAAAATCAAAGTTTCTGGGGTTTTTCAGGTGTTTCACATACACCCAGGACTCTTTCACGTTGGACATTGCATGATAGTGCAGTTTTCTTTTACTAGGCCCGTCGCTCTTCGGGCTAAGGGCTGCGGTGAAAATTCCGTCGTTAAACCGAAAAGTTTGGCCTGCAAACAAACGTCGATTTTTTTCGCCTCAACTTGGCATTATGTATTTCCTACCTTCGATAGTGTATGTGTTGTACTGCGGGTCTGCAGTGAAACTTTCATCAAGAACTACCCAAGAATCGTTCAGTTTTAGGCTGTAAACTAGCAAAGAGGGTGTATCCGTGTCGGGCACATAAATCCAAGTATTTTCGCAGTTATTGGCAAAGTCTTCCACTTCAGCCATGGGCGCGATGTACAGCGATAAATTCCTGACCTGCACATAAGGCACTTCGTACTTGTGAATTAGTTGGTTCTAAAAACGTCAAGCTTTACTCAATGTTTCCCTATTTGAAAGGGGATTTTTACCGTTCTCAAGTCAAAGGCCAATATTTGAGGAAGACACGTTGCGTTTCCTGCAACAAACCCGGTATCTGCTACCCATAATCTGTTGCACTCATCCGCCTAGAAGTTCTTCTTGTACTGATAGTGAGTGTTCCCTCACTAACTACTCACCCAAACTCTGTAAACGGACACTATTCGATGATAGCGACACTCTTCGGGATTTATTTGCCAAGACCATGAAGGATACGGATCAATTATTGGGTTTCCATCTCGGGTTTCATGAGTAACCACTCCGAGTGTTGCCGGGTATCCGGTGGGAGTAAGTCGGGGAGTTGCGATAAAAACCCTCTCGAGGCCACTATAGGCTAAATTTCCTACTTTGGGAGCTTTAGTCGAAATATTTTCTGGATCTTACCATCGTACGTATATTGGGCGTCGGTTGGCTGCAGTCTTCCAGCATTGAAACTTCCATTAGCAATAGCAGCCGATCGCTCCTGCTCGTCTCGGAATTTGTATTCGATTTGCTTCCACTGGTATTTTATCTTAAAGTCGTAGTTGCTCCGACTTGGACTGGCAGAGGATTTTTTTAGGACCGAAATCATCGAAAGGTAAATCAAACCTGAAAGTTCTTTTGCTACTTTACTGTGCATTTTTCGTTGACAATGTGAAGCTGTTTAGTCATTTGATGGTAGGTTTGGTCCTTCGTTCCAGTTGGTCACAATTAAAGAATTGTCTTTTTGCTTCAATTTTTCAGAAGAGCGCTTATTAATCGATAAAGAACAGTCAAATGGTGCTATTAAGCAGAGCATTTAGATACTTTTGCTACCTGGGGATCCTTCCAGTTTATCAGAAAATATTGCAAAACTTCCTTAAAAGCTTCTAAAGACACTTGGTTTTCGTCTTCAGTAACTTGCATATTGCTTTGATGTGCTTATTACTTAGGTACTTACCTTTAAAAAAGGTTTTAAATGTAGAGCTCATTTTTAGCTTCTTTCTACCACAATAGCACAAACTAGAGTGAACCGCACTAGAATTACTATTCTTAAAATAAACTATTATTTGTTTAGTGTTAGCAACTAATGCACTTATTATAATTTGAGCATTTACATGCTTTTTAGTAAAACGTTTTTGGCGCGGAAAGATGATAAGACCATCTAATGAGTTAAATTGAAAAAGCATTGAAAAATTCCCCTATCCTTGAACATTACCATAAAAATCGCATTCCCATACACATGTAAGGCATAGTAGGCCGTTGCTCGTCATTTCACTGTGACATTTTGGCGTGATAATCACGTCGATCTGCGGTGACGAAATTGGCCACTTTGACGTACATTTTCACGTCTTTTTCACGTGAGTATGGCGTGTTTGTGAGTGGAGCGAAAAACTTGCTTGCAAACGAAAAGTTTATTAAGAAAGAAAACCATTGCGAGTCTCTGTAGGGGTAAATATTAGCGTTTAAAATATTACTATCGCGCTTCAAAAAATTAGTAATTCTTTTGAAAAATGCAGCTCTTCAAACCATCTTGATTAAAAAATTTTAATTCC
>NW_026018611.1:5217509-5235881 GCF_020466585.1 Dendroctonus ponderosae
TTTGCATCGGCTGAACAGAGCGAATGAAAACGCGCATCTAAAAGATGCAAATGCGTTCGCATTTAAAATATAGCAAATATTAATTTCCATTCGTTGCATTCGCCGGATGCGGATATAAACACAAGGTTTAATATGGACCTCAAGACCTCCGGCTATATAAATGTTACAGTTTTAATCAGTTAGAAATGTTATCAATCCGAACTTTGATAACAACAACTCATAATATCGTCTATCACAATTATCATGAATCAATGTCACGTACAGTAGGAAAATTATTAACAAAGCTCTAGTTGATGGCACACAGAGCGCCTTCTGTTTGCGRCTTTGAAGCTTGTTTATCAGCAGCTTTTTCAACTCGAATGTCCCCCAAACAGCCCGGAACTGTTCGCGCTAATTATTTTTGTTGGTCGCTATGAGCCTCACAAACGAAGACAGAAGGTGAATCCTCTTAGCTAGTTTAACAGCAAATTAAATGTTTTATTGAAAAATTGCGSTGCTCAAACAATTGCAAATTTACAGGTGGTTGTCGAGATTCAATCAGGTCGGACTGGTATTTTCAAGATTTCGCCACTAATGCTAAATGAAGCCACTTTACTTCCTGATGTTTTGATTGCATTTCATTTTTAGTTTGATCGATTAAAAAATTATTTGGACTCGACCAGTTAAAAAATCGATTATATAACTAAATACGTATTAAATTTCCTGTATTTTATATAAAAATTTAATTTGCCGAACACAAAGCAGGATCTATGCCGATCAAGCGGTGATTAGCGTGGATATGGGGAAACAGTACAAGCACGCAAATAATTATTTAAAAAAAACCGCTAATGATGGTTCGTAAATTACTACCTGTTATGCAATAGACAATGGTAGAAGGTTTAATTATTTTTAAAATTGCTGCTCATGTGCCTGTATGTGTGTGGTTTTTTTTCTAGATGCTGCTTATTTAAACATTTCATTTGGGGCCAAGCAGCCGGAAAAATTGAAGATTTCTAATTATTCCCCACACAAATCGTCAGCTGCTTCGACTGTTCTAGGTCATCAATAATCCGCGATTTTAATAGACTTGCTATTAATCGCAATCCGATGTTAACATCGGATAGTAAAGTTTTTCAAGAAAACCGTTATCAACTTGCCACGAGTAGATTTGGATCTTTTTGCCACACTTTCTACAAGAGTCACAWTGTGCTTCAGACCGATTCTGGCTGTKGYCTAAACAGAAAAAGACAATTGTGTGCTTTCTACCAACGAAAMCGCAAAATACTTTATTTTACTACAGTACTTGTGAGAATTYTGGCATACAAAATTAAACGGTTKMCTRAACGTGCAGATCGTTWRMAGAYTTTAGAATTCGCTCGTTTTATGTTCCAGAATCGCAGTTTCGAGTGGAAATTGTCGCATTTCGAGGACAATTTCTGCGAAATATTGCCGTCATTCCATACATGGATTTTTTTGTTTATTATTTCAGCCAGTCGCTTTTTTATTGCAGAGATCGTAATCTTCCACCCTCTGAACCCAGCGCTCATATAAACTTACTAATAATTGTTTGATAAAATCGCCGCTGGCCTTAATTTACTTTTTGGTGTTGCCAATGTACGAACGGAACGGAATGGAATTGAATATTTGTCTTATTTTAAATGAGGCATTAACATTAAAGCTACTTTTCTAACAAAACCATTTATTCAAGCGCAATATTTTAACGTCTGTGGAGTCTTGAGATCGCCGGCTAATAAAATGCTTTAGTTGTTCTAAAACTCAATATCAAAGTCTTCAATCGTCTAAATTAACGAGAAAGTTTCAGTTTTCCACTATTGAAGCTGTCTTTGAAGAGGAAGCATAAAACCGTAACTGTTAATGTCAATCCGAGGAAGTTGACCAAATTAAACAAGTCACAAGGAAAAAATACGAGAAATGGATGAACGTTTCAATTCGATATATAAATCAAAAGGCGACTTTCTAAGTTGAAGCTGATCTTCTGCAAGGTACCAATAAAACATCCGAAGCATTTCCGCTTTTCATACCGGTACCATTGTAGGCGTTATCAATTACCCGATAAATTGCACTTTATAGACACGCCATCGCTAATAAGCCGACATTTGCAAAGGAAGAAGCGCTTTGCTGGCCGCAAAATAGAAAGTTGAGTTCGATGTTCGGATCACGACCCGAAAATTTCTCGTTGGCTCTTATTAGGAAGATCGCAGATCTCGCGAATGAAGATCCATTGTTTTCGCTGAAGAGAACATTCATTTTTCCACTTTGTTGCTGGGTATTATGAAAATGTTTTTTGCTTATTGTTTGTGTGAGGATTCATCGAGTGATAATTTGAATGGTTTTAACCAGTAAAAAGTCATACACATACGAAATAAAAGGCGCCCAGCTGCAGTTCGAGAACGCGAAAACATTGACAACCTTTTCCACTTGCTGTACGTGTTTGAGAATAAATCAAGTTGAGTTTCTTTGGTTCTGCCATTCGTTGAGCGCCTACTTTCGCATTTAAATTCACGATTAAAATTGTTGGACGCACGTAACTTCCTTAGATTGATCGCACAAATATAGATAATCGTTTTGCCATGCTAATAAGCCCTATGCGGTATGTGCAGGTACATAACCGAATATAATCTGTTATTAATTATTGTCGAAACTAAAACAGCTTATGCAATCAACGTGACTTTCACCTTTTGTTAGAACCAGATCGGCTGCCCGAAAATTAACGCGTTTTATTGTTCCTTTTGGATTACCAAATTAACTTTTGTCAGTGTAAAGTTTGGGTTTTATGGTCCACGGCTTTCTTACCGGATCTGTCGCATTAGATATGCACATTGTTGTACAATAACAAACCAAAAAAACATATTTGGTTGTTGATTTTGTTTCAGGAAGATTCTGAAGCAAAACTCTACCTTTTCCCCGCAAGGTAGATTCGAATAAAACATAAACAAAAACAATGCTCGATTTATTGTTCCGGTTGAGGCTACAAATAAAAGTAGCACTGTAAGAAGAAACCACACTGTGAATGCGTGCTTGTTTAGCAATGGTTCATATTATTGGCTTAGCTAATCTCTTGTGTCGATTGCACAATTTTCAGCCTTGAGTTGATCCGTTCTCTCCTCTTAAGACAATATTTATAAACAGTCAACTCGAGTCATGCAGGTTTTTTCTCGAAAGCTTAAACACTAAAATCAACAAAACAACGCAACTCAAAAGTGCAAATGTCTTCGAGGAAAGAAATTCTTTTTCTCGTCGGTCTAAAGGCTTGAAACGTTTTGAAACTTAGGGCCAAAAGAGAAGGCATTTTAAGCGCAAAATTTCCTGGTTTTGTCGCGTTGAAGTTCACGTTCATTTCCTAGTAGGTCTGGGTAACTCAAAAATGTTTAGCAGTTGGCGCAGTGCTTCGCAAATGGCTTGGTGCGCTGGCCCAAGGCACCGGCGCAGTAACTCAGTTGCGTTGCTGGGAAAATGTTGATGACTTTTTTACTTGTTTTTAGATTTATTTTATCAACAATATTTCAAACATTTCTTCAAAATTTCTGAATTTTCCAGTTTTAGCAAAGTCACTCTTATTTCTAAATGCTCAATTTTCAAAAAAAATCATTAAAAACCTGACAATCTTAAGGTATTTTTCGCTAAAAATTATGAAATAAATGTCGGATCTTTCGTCGCTTTGTAAAACGTTTTGAAATCCCCATCATTTTCCATCAAAAAACGAATTGAACAAGCGAAAGTTTATAATAAATCATTTGGAAAACTCATCACTTCCATTCCTCTGACGGCTGTAGAGTTTTTTACAATGATATGTTTCTTCAGTTTTGACTGAATTTGTTTTACTTTGCTTTCTACTCAAAAACGCTCTTTTTTGAAGCGCTTTGCATAAAAATACTGACGATTTGGATGTATTTTACGCGAAAAATTACAAGTTATATTTCTAGCTTTGTCGGAATTTTACGCAAACTTTTCTCCGAGTCGAATTCGGGACAAAAACGAAAATAAATTTATCCCGTTATCCCGAAAACTATTAAGGTTTTCGCAAAAACCGATCACAAAACTAAAAGTTTTTAAACAAAAACGCAAAAAATGTACTTTTCTGATGATTTTGTTTGTATCGAATTTCTGATGATTTGTCAAAAATGACAAAATTGATTTTGCTAGAAAATTCGCCTCATTTATCGATTTGCAGAGAACTTTAGAAAACCTTTTCCAGATTCGAATTTGGCACAAAAACCAAATAATTTTATTCAGTTTTTTACCGAAAGAAATTAAGATCATCTTGAAAAAATGCCTAGAGAGCAAAAGTTTCCCAAAAATGATTTGGAAAATTCGCCACCCTCATCGCTCTGAAGATTTTTGAAGAATTTCAGGTCATTCCAGTTTTGGCAAAGTTTTTATTAAGCAATACTTGCTACGCAAAAAACGTATTATTTTCAGTTTTACTTAAAATACTGACGACAATCTTCAGGTATTTTCTGTGAAAATTAAAAATTTTATTGGAACATTCGGCTCCTGAACAGCTTTGTAAAATTGTTTCTGGTACCTTTGCAGCTTCGAATTTTCGACAAAACCCTAATAATTGTTTCTAGATTTTTCCCAAAAATAGTTCCCCGAACAGAACAAGTGAAAGTTTATAATCAATTATTCGGAAAACTCTTTGTCGCTATGAATAACTTGGTTTATTTAAATTCCGGTTTCTTCACTTTTAGGTCAATATTTCTAAACAAAAGTCTCTCTAAACAGACCAACGCGCTTTCCCTAACGTTTTACTGTAAAATACTGGCAAACTTAGAGTTTACAAGAAAAGTCATCGTCTGTACAGTTTTGTCTTCTTTATCGTCCTTTTCGAATACTCGTTTCACCTTTGAATTTGGGACAAAATCGAAACAAAGTTATCTTGTTTTTCTGACAAAATTTAGGTTTCCTCAAAAAAACGACCAGAGAAACAAAAGCACATAATCAATATTTGAAAAACTCGTCAGCTTCATCGCCCTGAAATTTTTTAAAGTTTCTTCAAAATGTCTGCATTTTCTCCCGTTTTAGACCAAATAGTTTCAGGCAATCGTATGTGCAAACATATGTTGATCGCTGTTTCTTGTGAGATGTTAAAAGTCCGTCATCGGCCATAAGTTATAACTCATTAACCAATGAGTTAACTCAGAGAGCGGCAACAACTCAAAAGCGCAACTCAACACAGTGTTGCCCAGGCCTATTTCCTAGACGCGAAAAATATTGGATTTATGGCGAATTTAAGAAAACTTCCAACATTTTTCGCAAACTTGTTTCGGTTTAGAAGACGCCAATTTTTGAAAGCGAGATTGCAGTTGGGCGTGAAGTTATATTTTGAGACCATTCGGGTTTTTGGGCTTAACAACTACCTATAACTATTTATCTGACCCAATTCCCATTCATTCCAGCCGATGGAAAACGCACAAAATCACCCATCGATAACTGAATTTTAATTCAAAAATGAATGTTCAAGTAATGAACAATTAGTTCCAACAACTGTGGTCTGTTTAGAGAATAATAGGCGAACAAGGACACCTGTTCCGGTGTAAAGTTCCAGGGCACCTCTTCTATAATTTGAATTGTTTATAGTGGCATTTGCGTCACGATCTATAACTTCATTGTTCATAGAATGGCGTTTTTTTGCAATCAAAGGCTGGAACTTTTCCCAATGTTTCATGCTAACCAGAGTGATTTTTTCAATGTTTTAATTCACTTTTACGTTCCTCTATTTTGCTCGGTTTAAATCTCGTTGCAACTACAATCAAATAACCGTCTGTTCTTGCAAGAAATATGTTTTTAATTGACAATCTCCGCGTTTCCCAATTTCTCTTTTATTGTACGTTTGCGTTGTTATTCCTATTATTAATCGTCCAAACGGGCTTTTACTCATTTGTGAAAGGAAATTGTTCCAAATTTTTACTACTTGGCAATTTAGTGCCCGCAAGGTTTGAACAGTGAAATTTACAAAAATGCGACAGACTTAGAATCTAGATGATCAATGTGTAGTTGTGCGATACAAAACGGAAAGACAATCTTATCAAATGCGATTTTTGTCCGTTTTATCCATTAAAAATCTTGGGGACGATGGGTGAACGACCTGCTGTTGATTAACTTTCGCAGCTAGTAATTGGCATTTAGGTAGAACCGCTCCTTTTCTTCTACATTATTCAATACAACACTTGGCATAATCATATTTTAACTACGCATTTGGATTTCCCGTGGTAGAGGATGGGCCATACTTGAAGACTAAGGTTTTGGGACGCTTGCTTTCATAAAACACTCTTAGTACTTGGATTTTTTGGTTTTAGGATCATTTAGAGACACAAACTTGGTGCTGAAATTATGCGCAAAAGAACAACACTTCAAATGTATTATGCTTTCCATTCGGCTTTCGCTTATTCTTATGCCGATTATCTCGCAATTTCAGGTTTTGCACTAAATAAACAACAGACAAAAAGTGTTGCAACAGCTTGCGGAACATTCCACTAACCATAAACAATTGGCAAATGACCGATGCAAATTGTTTATTATTGATCGTGCAAAAATGCCTGTAGTTCATGGGAATAAAAGGAAATTATCCAAGAACACACCTTATTTTCCATTGGGATTCAGAAGCAAATGCTTTTTCGGCTCGACGGTATGAAAGTGACTACTATTTAAAATCGCTCTAATGAATTGTGCGCTTCAGCTCAAAAACCCATGATTTGCGTATCGGCCAGGTGTAAAAAGCTTTCGCAAACTCGTTAAATACTATTGAATTGCGCTTCAGTCCCGCGGTTTTTCCAACTTTACTCGGTACCAAGAACCTCATACCACCGGCGAATTGTTGAATTATTTAAAACATTTCAGTTACTTTTATAAATAAAAGCCGAGTCTTGCCTAGAGTTAAGGTCAACCGCAACTTAAACAACACGAAACATGTTCGTAGATAAAAAAAACTAACAACAGGACGTTGCTTTCGATAAATATTTGAGTTAATTGAACCAATCAGGATTGTTTTGCACTTTGTTCAACCTGGAAGATTAAGTTACCAAACTTGTACATTAACAGTATAAGGATCGTTTGTTCTAATCTGGTTTAATTGAATGAATTCATACAAGGTGGACCTGTTTGTCTGTTGAAACCCCCATAAAAAACCAGCAAAAACGTTGTTTGGTTATTACAAAACGTCGCTGGGTTTTCGCAGGATTTAGGCGAAGGCCACATTTTAAGGATGGTGCTTCGTGAGATTACTAACAATCAACGCAAAGAGCTGAAGCATTGTTCACACACACTTTGAAACAATTTAAGCGACAAAGGAATGATCTGGCTTCAAGGTGGAATATTTTAGTATGTAAAGTAGCCATCTATTTGCTTCGTTTTTAGAGGCTTTTATTGCCACTTGGCTTTGAAGCTCTTGAAAAACACACTATTGTTATAGATGATGCTGCCAAAGCACAATACTTCTGGTATACTGTTGAATAACCAAATGTTTAATTGATGGTCTCTTTTAAGGCCTACCTCGGACCAAGGAATACATCGGTGCAAATTGCAAAAATCATAGCATCCACCGTAGTCGTAGTTGCCTTCATCATGGGAATTGTTATGCTGGCTTCCGCCTATGTAACAGCCACCGCGACTTGCAGACAATTGGAACAAGACTTGGAACTTCTTGGAGAAGTTGCCGACAGATTCGAAAATCCCAACGTTGGACTTCCGCAGCCTGAAGCCTTGAAACAGGTTTGTTTTTCCAGCATTTTTTCTTCTTAAAGCCAACAATTTTACGAAAAGAACTGATCGTTCTAGATAGCAACCAAAACAATCAAATTTGAAACTTTTGGCTTGAAAGGAGAAATTTGAGCAGATGCAAAACTAGGCAGAATACTTTGAAAGCTACAGTCGCTTTTTCATGTTAGGCCCACATATTTTAGAGAAATTTCGATTTTTCGCCCCCCAAAGGCGTCCTTAGTTTTGGTCAAACCTTGTAAGAGTTTCCAAGTCTCTTAGTATTCTAAATTATAAATGTTCTTAACTTTAGTTCCTTTCTGTTGTTAATTAATGCAGTCTTAATAGACTCTGGTTTTTTGCATAAACAATCAAGCAAATTTGCGCACCGAATTCACTAATAGACATTGAAACTTTTTGCCCGTTTTCAGAAAATTACTGTCCTAAAATTTTAAAATCTTTTACAATTAGGAAGAGGTTTATTTTCGTGCGATGACCCTTTTTGAGCAAAACTACGAAAGTCGAAGTGTGGCAGTATTCGGGTTGTGCCCCTAAAGTGTTAAGCCCCTAATTTTTGTTAAATTGAAAATTCGATTCCAATTTCATCGTCACTTAGGAAGAAAAAAGGTATTTTGAGATTTTTCCATTCGACGCCCCGTTTTCGAGTGAAAAAATAAGTCAGTTCAATTACCAACTGCTTATAACTTTAAGTGGCACACTATTAAGGAAAAAAATCCCCTAGCGATTTTTCCCAAAGTAAAAATTCGTTTCCCATTTTATCATTAAATAGGAAGGAAAAATGTTTGTTGATATTTTTCGGTGCAACGCCCGAGTTTCGAGTAAAAAATTGAAATTCCAACATCCGAGTTACCTCAAGTCTCATAACATTAACATGCGCGGGACACTTAAAAATTTAAATCAGCTAGTGATTTTTTTCAAATATGAAATTCGTTTCCAATTTGATGATTAATTAGGAAGAAAAAATGTATTTTGGCATTTTTCGGTGCGACGCCCAGCTTTCGAGTAAAACAATAAAATTTCAACAGTTGAGCGTTCGGGTAACCAAGCCTCATAACTATAATATGCCTGGGCACTTTTAAGTAAAAAAAATATCCGCTGGTGATTTTTCCCAAAATAAAAGTCCTTTTCAAATTTTCTGTTCAATTGGGAAGAGAAAACGTATCTAAATAGTTTCCCGTGCAGCGCCCAATTTTCGAGACAAAAAATAAAATTCCAACAGTTGCAGCATTCGAGTGACCAAGTGCTCATAACATCATTATACCTGGGACACTTTTGAATGAAACCACTCTCCCAGTGATTTTCCCCCAAGCAAAAATCGGTTTCAAATTTCATAATCAATTGGGCAGAGAAAAGGTCTCTTGACAGTTTTTCGTGTAATGGCCCATTTTTGGGTAAAAAAATAAAACTGGAACCGTTGCAGTATCCGAGTTGCCAACTACTCAAACCCTACTGGCACCAACCGGATGCCTTTAATTGAGAAAAACTGATAAGCCCCGAATGTTTTTTCAACTAAAATTTATTTCCGATTTTATAGTCAATTAGGAACAGAAAACTTCTTTTGGTAGTTTTCCGTGCGACGCGCGGTTTTCCAGCAAAAATTAAATTGGAACAGTTGCAGTAGGTATTCGCACAAAATTGCTCAGAACATCTCACAATAAACTGCGGATATTTTAAATAAAAAAACGTACTTTTGGGCTTATTTGTGCAGGGTTAAGGCCGTTTGCAGAGTTTCATCAGCATCAGCTCCGTTGCCCTGTCGGAAGCCCATTGAGCTCTTCAAATAAATGGTGCTTCACTCGGGCAGCAAACGCAACCAAAACACTAAAAGCCGACTTCTATTACATAATTAACCTGTTCGACCGGTTACTGTTATTTCAAGAGTTGGCATAACCAATATGGCTATTTATACAACAATTTTGCGGTCAAGCAAACTGAATAATGCCCGGACAACCAACCAACCGCTCGCTGTCCGCGATCGAAATTATTAAAATCTATATAATTTAAGACACTGCAACTCGATTATAGTATTTGTCAATATCGTTTCTCTATTGTTGCAACACGTTGAACGGTGATGTCATCGAAATAGCAACTAAGAATCTTCAAGGTTCTTGTGAAGGAAGTGGAACTGGTCTCATCGCCGATACCAATCTGGTCAACCAGATTTTCGAATGGTCGAGGAACGAATTTGATTTCGGTTTGAAAACAGCAAAAGAAAAAATTATTACCGATCAAAATCATTTGTCTGTGAAATTGTCAGCTGAAAAACGACGGTATTTCAACAGTTGGATCGTGACGAGAGGAATTATTATCAAAGAGAAATGTATAAATTTGAGAAAGCCGAGAAGAACAGAGCTGATGTAATTGATTGATTGATGTTTTTCTAAGTGTATTGAAGGAAAGCTTCACTGGGTTTAAGAGGGGGGATGGGGAGAAGCCAAATAAACTTAAAGTCCGCAGGACTCAAATCGGGTGACCTGGGAGGCCAACTCGTGACTTTTTTTTCGGGTTAGGACAATGATAATCTTAGTCACTATCGCAAAAATAATGCGCACAACCTTCAACCATGGAGTTTGCGATAACTGCGAAAACTATTCATTCAAGGTGCAATGCTGCTAGCAGCCTTTCCAATTAGCTCCCGGTGATCTCTTTATTTGGCTTGGTTTCGTTGCAACTCCAATAACATCAATAAATGTTTCGAAGGCAACCAATTGCATGTCCTTTTCGGTTCGTTGCATCTTAACTTTGCTCTCAAGGAATTATTTCTAATCAAAACGAATCACCGTCCATGTAAAAAAGTAGAAACTCGTAATTGCTATTGGAACCTTGAAATGGACACATTAGCATGGGCGTAGATTGGCTATTTGCACTGTGGATGAATTTCAGTTTATCTTGTTTTATGTTGTTGCTTGTATTGGAACCTATGAAAGTTTCTAGAGGGACAATTGCGTTTTCCTGTTTGTGCTTCTTTATAAGCATTTTCACTTAATGCTCCACTTTGATAGCAGGTTCAAAGCGTTGAATTTTCTCTTGTATTCGGTGCATAGTTTTCAATATTTAGATTAATAATAGCGGCGCCAATGGGAAAAGTAAAAGCATCATGCTTGATTATTTTGGTGGGGAAACCGTGCCTCAGTGCAATGGTATTGATGTGGGACCTCTTTGACCTACTCCGCAGAACGTTTATTCAATTTTCTCCACTAACTGGCAGAAGACTGTAGGAAGAACCGGATTATTAAGAAAAATACTCTATGCTGGACACGAGAAAAATCTAATTAGATTCCGTGACGTCGAAACTGATAGACGAAAGAAGAGGCTGGCTAAGGCCAAGTTTCAAACGAAACCGCACATAAAAATATTCCGCTGCTTAGTTAAATGTATACTTTACCTTGAACGAGTGGGTTTAATTATTTATAAGCACGTCATGAGAACGTTTTTGTTATTTAGCAACAAATAATCAGTTAAGCGCGGTTTTCTAGCATAGTTGATCAGTATGCGGACCCCGATCTTAACGCCAACAGTTGCATCTGCTCAACATTAAGTTTGCAAAAAAACGATTTTAATGGAAAATGGTTTGCATGCATCGATTCCAGTGTGTTGAATGCATGTCAACAATACAACATTTTCTGTTCGTATCTTGAGGGTAGAATTTGGAGCGAAAGTTAAAAATAAACCAGAAACTTTCGGCCGGTGGCCAGTCCTCTTTAGCAAATCGGAAAAGCGGCAAATTCACAATACTCAATGAGCAAAGACAACAATTCTTGGTACTGTGAACGAATGAAACCGTACCGAAGAGCGGTATTTGCCATGTCTTACGTCTGTAGAACCTCGTCGAGGTGAAAGCGAGAGGTCTTTGCTCTGCACCTCGAAATCGGGTCAAACATTGCTACCAGCTGATGGCCTGAGGATGGAAACAACGATTTATTGATCAATATGGGGCTAAAGTCGTTTTGAAATGCATTGGCAAAGATACAATAGGTCTAGGCAGGGCCTCGCACGACCGAACCAAGAAGATTCTGGACTTGTCTTAGACAATAATTAGAAACTTTCAATCAGAAAATAGAAAATATTTTGCGGTTTGCTCTGAAAGCTACCAAATTGATCAATCCAACAAAAAGCTTGAAAAGAACTCAATTGAGGCAACAAAACTCCATTATAAACAGCCTTGCTCTGCATCTGTTTTTTCCATGAAATACTCACTTAGTTCTGAAGGCTGGCAATGGAAAGCATAATTAGGGCAATAATTGCATGTTTTATATGCGCTATTAATTTGCCATTTCGCTTCGATCAGTTCGATAATTGAATTTTTGCGCCTATTGACACAAGAGAAACTGCCAACCACCTTTCAATAATCGTTGACTGCACTTTCATTGCTAATCAACCGTCCGTGAAGAAAGAAAGTAAACATGATTGTGCTAACAATTGGAGAAAGGGAGATCGGTCCTAACTAGATGCATCTTTTTATTGCAGGATGAAACCAAGCAAAAGAAGCGCCAATCTGAGAGTACGGAAATACCAAAGAAGAACATCAAAGAAATTGACGACAATTCCGTGGACGATGACTCGTCAGATGATTCGAGCGAAGAACCAAAAGTCCATTTCAAACTGCCCCTTCAACTGGACTTCGATGACTTAGCTGGAAGCTTAATTGCTAAGAATCAACGGTCAGCACTGGCCCAGCAATCGGCGGCACAAATGCTCATTGTATGTGGAATTTCAGATCCAAGATGAACTGCATTGTTGAGAAGAAGCGCGCCGAAGAAGTGGTAGACCATCAGCCCAAAACCCTCCGATTGCCATTTGGCGTCAATCTAACCACCGATCCACGATTTGAGCGACTGACTGGCGAACGAATGATCATTATTTGCGAAAGTGGTAACATGCAAAGGTAGGTTCTATTTAAAATATGTTATTTTAATGTCATCGATTGTCTTTCTTTGGATTACCTGAAGGGCTATTAAGCATAAATAAATGGTTTTAAAAGGTAAGCGCGCATTTGTGCGCATCGGACGAACGAAACGGATTAAAATTACTGTTTGCCTTATTTTTTATTAATACATTTTTTGGTAAATAATCATTTTCCCTTGCTCCGTTCGCCTAACGTAAACATACGCGCTTTTCTTCAGAGTTTTAGTCTAGAGTTTAACAGCGTTAACGCTGCAATAAAACGTATTATTCCTGCTCCTCTAAAGGCAAGCGATCATTTATTCCCATCGGACAAAGGGAACGAATTGAAATGAATTCTTACTTTATTTTTTGTTAATACATTTTATGGCAATTATTCATTTTTATTCGTTCCGTTCGCCTGATGCGAACAAAAATGCGCTGGCCTTTAGAGCAACAGCGTTAAAAATGCCCTAAAATAAAATCATCATTCAAACGCCCTTGTTTTATATTCGATCGAATTTTGAAAAAACCAAGTTTCTAATTCGCCCTCCTCAGTTCAAACCACTGCTGGAATTACGTAAACTGTAAATGTGCAAAAACAACAAATCTAGGAAGTTTGGACACGCGCCACGTTAATTATTCATCGCGTCGGTCTGTAAAAGCTGTAGAAACACTTCTATATGTAGGTTTCTTTGTGTGGAACTACCATAATTTATAAACAATGCATCGCTTCCTGCATTGCTGCAACCTGAACAATTATAGACCTAATTTTTATCTATTTTATATACATAACTTTCCATGCGATTTCATGCAATGCTGCCAAGTTCGAACACATTAATTTATTGACGAGTAAAAAGCAATTTTTCTTTGAAAGAGCTTTAATATCGACATATTTAAGGTTTTGCATTTGAATAGTTGAAAAAATATGAATACATTTTATTACATTAATTTTGTACTTTTTAAATATTAAATTGATTTCAATTTACAATGTTGTGGTTCATTAGTGACCGTGATGATAATTTGTAAAAGACGCCTATTTAGGTTTGTGGGTTTTCCGGTCAATAGATGGTGGCAGAAATAAAACACTATTTTTTCATGAGCCATTTTATTAGGCCCTTGAAAAAATTGTGTTTTATTTTCGCCACCATCTATTGACCGAAAAACTCACAAACCTAAATAGGAGTCTTTTACTGCTTAAGTTTATAATGCAACCTGAAATTCTGATTAGTAAAAATTTATCATTTTAATAACTTCTAACTTACTTCTAACTATCGTAGACAAGAAACGAAACTATCGGGAAATTGATTAAACATTAAGTAATTTGATGCAATTACCTAATAACAAACAGGTGCAAATAAACCTGATTTGCGATTGTTGCAAATGCGAAACGATCGTGTGTTAACTGTGAAAGTTGCTCTCGAAATATTAAGAATGCACTGATCGGGGAAAATGGGGAATGAAATTCACCTTCTGGTTTGTTGGCGCAGCGCCCAACAGCCCGAAAAGCCTCAACAAAATGACGATGATGATGACGACGATGACGACAGCGAACAAGACACCATCATGATCCAGCCAGTGATGATTCCAATCCCACACACCGCGTTCCAAACTCACATGCCTCAACAGATGCCTCCCATGCAACAGGTAACCGAAACCGTTAAATATTTGATTGTTTCCTAACTCGATTTGTCTGGATCAGCAACCCCAGATGGAGATGCGCCCCATGCATCCAATGGAATCAATGAGACCACCAATGCCACCAATGAGACCCGGCATGGAGAACATGCGCCCACCAATGCCACAGTTCCGCCCAGCCATGGATATGATGCGCCCACCCATGATGCCGCCCATGGAGCGTCGCCCAATGATGGAACAGCCCAGACAACCGATCGAGAAAATCATCGCCATCAGACAGAGCTACGAGCCGGTCAGCCAGTCCTTGGAACCTCAACGCTCAGAGGAACCTCAACGGCCCCAAATGATGTTCATTCCTCAGCAAGTAAGTGATCCACATCAATAACACGCCACATAACTCGAGTAATCCTACGGGTTTTGTTCGCAAAGGTTCAAATTCGCGTGGAACCTCAACAGTCGCAACAGCAATCTGAGGCCTCGCCAAACCCAATCATTCAGCACATCATTCAGCAAATCATCGCTCAGAAAATCGCTGAGTCGCAAAGAGCCAGCCAGGAGAGTCAGCAACCACAAGAGAACAGAGATTCAGTGGAACAACAGCGACCAATGCCAGTTCGTCCCTTGCCTCAAAGAGTTATGCCCAATGGATTCCCTATTCCTGAAGAAGTGTTGACTCAGCTTAACAGGTAAAATAGAGCTCTAGACAAATTTTTTATCAAAGAACCGCAAGTTAGTTTTGACCAGTTGGGGTACATACTCTCGAAGACATTAGTATTATTTTACAATATTTTCAAGAGGGTCGTTTTTTTTTCTATTATTTTGAAAGACTGAGATTTGTAATGTTTATTGTTCCAACATTTTTCATCAGCTCAAATTTTTTTTCAAACTAATTTTGGCGCAATTCTGGTTTCTTTTTTATGTTTTGCTGGTCAATTTTAAGTTCTTTCTTCTTCTATGCTTCGAAAAGTATGGCTTCAAATATACAAGGCGTTCCATATATACCGATCGACATCGAAACAAAAATCGTTCAGCGGTTATTCAGATCAGATTCAGAAGTTTGATGAAAACAAAGTTTTTTGAAAGGCGAAACCTACGAACTGAAATGTTCAGTAAGTGTTTCTTAAACAAGGTCTTTTATAGTGATCTACAAACATTTGAAGAGCGTGCTGGCTGTAAAGTAATTTTTTAGGTCATTCCAATGAACCATTTCTGGTTTAAACTTTGTCTACGAAAATAACGACGTTCAAACTTTTTCCAAAAATTGAGCAATTCATGCAATATTTTTCAAAACTAGAATTAAATAGGAACTTTCCATACATTTTACATCCTCACGCTGTATAAAGCGACTCCATATTTAGTATAGTTTTTGCATAATGGCTTTTCAAAGTGTCTGTTAACGTAAAAACGACGACGGGAAAATTCAAGTCAATTTAAAAATTTGTCAAAAATTCAAAAAATACGCCCTGAATTTGAAAATTTTAGGGCATATAAAGCAAAGTGTGTTCTATTGTCTGCTCTAAAACGCATCTCTATTGTTATGATAGCATTTGCAAATTAATTTTTAAAATGTCTGTTATCGTAAAAAACACATTGGGAAAATTGAAGTCAATTTCAAAAATTTGTCAAAAATTAAAAAAAAAGGCCTTAAATTTTAAACTTTCCGGAGTTATAATGAGAAGACTCTTCTATTTATGTCGGTATAGAGCGTCTCCATGTTAATCATAATGATTTGTTGAAAGTGTCTGTTAACGTAAAAGCAACGACAGGAAAACCCAAGTAAATTTCAAAAATTCGTCAAAAATTCAAAAATACGCTTTGAATTTGCAACTTTTAGGGCATATAAAGCAAAGTGTCTTCTATTAGTTGCATTATAAAACGTTTCTCTTTATCGTCTAGTTTTTGCATAACTATTTTTCGAATGTGTTTATTAACGAAAAATCGGCACCGGCTCTTAAAAATTTCGCCCAAACACCAAAAACTACGTTATAAATTTGCCACTGTCAGAGCATTTAATGTCAACTATCTTCTATTGATTTCTCTTGAAAGTGTCTCTTTCCTTAGTCTAGTGTTTGCATAATGAATTTTTGAAAATTTTGGTTAACATTAAAAACACACTGGAAAAATCCAAGTCAATTTCGAAAAAATCGTAAAAAATTCACAAAATACGCCTTGAATTTGCAACTATCAAGGCACATAAAGCAAATTGTCTTCTATTAGTTGCATTTTAAAATGTTTCTCTTTTTCGTCTACTTTTTGCATAACTATTTTTCGAATGCGTCTAATAACGCCAATAAGACACCGGCTTTATCTAAAAAAAATCGCCCACGCTCCCAAAACTACGGTATAAATTTGCCACTTTCAGAGCTTTTAATGTCAACTATCTTCTATTGATTGCTCTATAATTGCTAATATAGATTGCTGCGTCTCTTTCCTTAGTGTAGTTTTTGCATAATGAATTTTTGAAAATGTCGGTTTACGTAAAAAACACACCGAGAAAAACCAAAAGTCAATTTCAAAAAAATGGTCAAAAATTCGGAAAATGTGCAGCTTTCAGAACATCTAAGTGAAGTCTCTTCTGTTGATTGCTGTATAAAGCGTCTCTCTCGACTTTAGTATATTTTTGGCATAATGAGTTTTTGTCCAACTTCGACTTTTTATGTTCCTTATGTTTTTGAAGGTATGTTTATGTTATAAAGGTACCAACAAACTATAAATTTCAGTCCAGTGCTTCTTAAACAAGGTTTTTCATATTGGTCTACAAAATTTTAAGAGAGTGTTTGGTAAGTAATTTTATAGATCTCTTTAATAAGCCTTTTCTGGTTTGAAGTTAGTCTGCGAAAATAACAATCTTCAAACTTGCTCCAAAAATGCAGCATAACCCATGAAAATTTTCCCAAACCTAGAGCTGAAAAGGCACTTCCCATACCTCTTCCTCCTCTGCTACCACAATTAATTCTTCATTATGAATATTTGCATTAAAATAATAAAAAATTTCAGATTGCCCAACAATGACCGCGTTATTGTAGCAGTATCTGAACCGGAATCTTCGGAAGAAGACTCGTCTGAAGAATCTGGCGAGACTCAAGAGATGGGCGGACAAGAGCAAAGACCTCAACCAACCGCCGAAATGGAAAATCGTCAGGCTTACGTGCGAAGATTGCCCATAAACATGCTTGCTAACACGATGCAACAACAAGGCGCTGACCAAGAAGAACCACAAGCTGCTGCTTCTGAAGAAACTCGTCCACACTGTGAGTTTTTTTTGAAGAAATGATTGGCTGGATGCGAATAACGAGCTGTTGATTTTTCCAGACGTTCAACCAAGATCAGTTTCTTCTGATGAGCCCAAGTCCCGAGCTACCAGATCGGCCAATCCGCTGCTGGGCGAAAAGAGAGTGAAACGTTGCGCTTGCGACTGTGCCTGCTAAGTACGGCACCGAGAAGACAACATTACAATTTACTAAACATTACAGTATACGTAGATATAGACGAGGTACTTAGAGCTTGTTCAGTAACATTTCTTCGCAGCTTATTTTCCCGAAAAAGTTGTAAATAATAGCGGATTGAAGCAATTCAAGTTAGCCCTACCCCGATAATACTACACTCTACATTATAACGTTTTTAGGTTTAGGATTAATGAGTTAGTGATATGTATATAGAATTTCTATATGATGTTCTTTCGGTCTTTGAGAATGTGATACGATATCCGAAATTTGTGGAAAACAACAATATTTCTGAATAAATTAGATTTATTTTTTGCATGTGTGTTTCAATTTGCTTGGAATCAATTATTTGCATTAAAAAATTAGATATGCATTTTTCTACCATCTTAGAAATAGATGCTGACTTAAAAAACATTTGCAGCTTCAAATTTTTTGAACCGTGCATGTGAACACGGATGGTTTTTATCGGTTGGCTTCGCAAACCATCAGTCAAATTACATCAAAAAGTGAATTTTGTCATAAATAATCTTTTTTATATGCGAAAAGTATTTTTTAATTAAATGTCTTTGGTTCAGTGTTCGCTTTTTTTTTAAACTGTCAACATTTCCTTATCAATGGTTCACTTTCTAAAAAGGCTATTTATTTCTGCCTAGAATGATGTACAAATGAGCGTTCTTGCTCATTTTGCCTCCGA
>NW_026018611.1:5236880-5252502 GCF_020466585.1 Dendroctonus ponderosae
TATTTAAATCTGACCTAACTTTTACTCGGAAAAAATGCCGGGCTCCTCGGCTATTGGTGGTCAAATTTCTTCAAATAAAACTGATTTGTTGGATTATCGGGAGAGTGATTCGATGGTTTTTAATGAAACTCGCGTTCTTGAATTTGTCCTTCTGTAAAGCTTCTTGTGTATTCCGCTTCTTCGCAGAACTTTTTCTTGGTACCTGGAATCTAATTGATTTTTTCGAATTAAAACAAGGAACAAACAACAGGAAACACTGGCATAAAAATGGAAGTTTAATGACGTTGACAAAACAATGATGGCATTTGAAGACGAATCTTCGAAATTTTGGTGACAAATTGAAGAAAAATGGGAGACGCTGGCAAGGGTCAGAAAATCTTCGTGCGCTCGTGTTCGCAGTGCCACACAGTGGAGAAAGGGGGCAAACATAAGGTGGGCCCCAATTTGCATGGAATGTTCGGCAGGAAAAGCGGCCAGGCGCCCAACTATTCCTATACGGAGGCCAATAAGAACAAGGGAGTGGTCTGGAACGAGGAAACTCTTGACGTGTACTTGACGGACCCGAAAAAGTATATTCCGGGAACGAAAATGGTGTTTGCTGGCCTGAAGAAGGAGCAGGAGCGGAAGGATTTGATTGCTTATTTGAAACAGGCCTCATCGGCCTAGAAAGTAGGGATTTAAGTCTAAGGGCTTTGAAGCGATTGGCAATGTGTTAATTTTAATAAAAACAATCTGGATTGGTTTTTCTGTTTGCATTCAAAAGTCTTTTGGCAAAATCAATACATCAAAGAATCGTTCTTCGAACGCAAATTTTAGCTGCTGGTATTTAGCGCGCGGTTACCAACCACGAAGTTCCCATTTCAAATATCTTCCAACCGCGCAATATTTTTTCATCAAAGTGAATCAAGCAGAAACCTGAATCAACCAAAAACAACAAATCAAATAAAACTATAGAACAACATGCAAACGCCCCATAAAAAGTGGAAAACTATCAACTGAAGCACACGATAACAAATCGGCAAAGGTACCCGGAACCATGAGAAAAAATCAAAACAAACCTCTGAAAAAACGGTAATTAACACAAAAGAACATTCGGCATTTGTAGAACCAGTCATGGCGCGTGATGTGACTGAAAAACCTAGAATAATTACGAGGACAACGGACGCCACACGTAAATCAAAAGAGTAGGCCAAATGTGGAAGCAGCAGGAGTACCATCAGGCTGGTTCGACGCTGGTACTTGCCGGCAGGAAGTCGAAGAGATTTCGACCAGAATAGTGTCTGTTGATGGTCGCATTTGCGTCTATGGGCTCGGCTGATTGGCCGCTGTTTTTTCGCGTTCCAATGTGCTAAAGACGTTTTGGTGACTGAAACTCTAGTTGATTCGTTGGTGTGAAAAGACTGATTGAAACAGCATCGAAGCCATGAATATCGCGAGAAAGATCGACCAGGCTTATCGGCCACGGCGGTTTACGTTACCCAAAAGGTGAGTTGATTTTGAAAAATTGAGTTTTTTTGATACCATTTTCATTTTGGTTCATGTGGCGGTTCTATTCTTCAGTTAAAAAGAGTCAAAACTCAAAATACGACTCTATCTATTGAGTGCATATCAGGGTGCTTTTCCTATTGATTGCTCTATAAAGTGTCCCTAGATGTACTATAGTTTGTGCATAATAGTTTTTTGAAAGTATCTCTTAACGTAAAAAAGCCGCCGAAAAAATTCAAGTCAATTTCAAAAATTCAGAAAATTTTAGTTAAATTTGCAACTTTTAGAGCGAATCACGCGCACTATTTTCTATTCATTGCTGTATAAGGTGTCTTCATCTCAAGCATAGTTTTTCTGCAACGATTTTTTGAAAATGTCTGCTAACGTAAAAAAACACCGGGAAAATTTCAAAAAATTTCAAAAAATCGTCAAAAATTTTCGGCGATTTTTTGAAATTGACTTAAATTTTGCCGGTGTGTCTTTTACGTTAGCAGACATTTTCAAAAAATCATTGCAATCAATAGTGATTGCTTACCAAAGCTTTTCGCCCTCTTTCGTCTAATTTTTTCATATCTAACTACTTTTGCAATGTGCCTATTAACACCAAGGAGACACCGGCTCTATTTAAAAAATTCAACAAACTCGAAAAACTGCGTTATGAATTTGATACTTTGTGAGCAGATAATGTGAAGTTTCTTCTATTGATTACTGTACAAAGTGTCTCCATCGTGGGCATATTTTTTGCATAATGGTTTGTGAAAAGGTCTATTAAAGTAAAAAACATGCCGGAAGAGTCCAAGCCAATTTCAAAAATTCCCTAAAAATTCAGAAAATTTGCAGCAAATTCGCAATTTTTAGAGCATATAAAGCGAAGTCTCGTCTATTGATTTCTTCGTAAAGCGTTTCTCTATTTCGTCTAGTTTTTCCATAACTATTTTTCGAATGTGTCTATCAACGTCAAGGAGAATTCGGCTCTATTTAAAAAATTCGACATCCCGGAAGAATCCAAGTCAAAATGAAAAATTTGCCAAAAATTCAGAAAATTTGCATTCAATTTTCAACTTTTAGGGAGTATAAAGCGAAGTGTCTTCTATTGATTGCTTCATAAAGAATGTCGTGCTCTAATCTAGTTTTTGCGTAATGATTTTTTGAATCTGTCTGTTAACGTAAGCTACACCGAGAAAATCCAAGTCAATTTTAAAAATTCGCCAAAAATTCAGAAAATTTGCCTTGAATTTGCAACTTTTAGGGCACATCACGTCCCTTTTATTGATTGCCTCATAAAGCGTTTTTCTGTTTCGTCTAGTTTTTGCATAATTATTTTTAGAATCTGTTTATTAGCGTCAAAAAGGCACCAGCTCCATTTAAAAAAATCGCTCTAACT
The DNA here is from genome assembly GCF_020466585.1 of Dendroctonus ponderosae. Taxonomy (NCBI): domain Eukaryota; kingdom Metazoa; phylum Arthropoda; class Insecta; order Coleoptera; family Curculionidae; genus Dendroctonus; species Dendroctonus ponderosae. Next base: position 5,239,750 of record NW_026018611.1, read on the forward strand.
CGAATAACTACTTTATGAATTTGCCACTTTTAGGGCATATAACGTAAAGTCTTTTCCACTGATTGCTGTATAACTCGTTTCTATCTTTAGTACAGTTTTTGCATAATAATTTTGAAAGTGTCTGTTAACGGAAAAATCCAAGTCAATTTGAAGAGTTCCCCAACATTCAAAAAACACGCCTTCAATTTGCAACTTTTAGGGCACATGAACCGAAGAGTCTTCTATTGATTTCTGTATCAAGCGTCTCTCGCTTTGGCATAGTTTCTGTACAATTATTGCCAAGACGGCGGGTTAATCCGACTAAATTTAAAAAAATCGTCAAAACTCCAAGAATGGTGCGATAAATTTACAACTTTCAGGGCATATAAAGTGGAGTATCTTGTATTGATTTCTGTATAAAATATTCCTCTTTTGCCCCGTTTTTGCAGAACAATTTTTCGAAAGTCGGTCATAACAAAAGAGATAAATAAGTCCCTGTTCATTTAAAGATTTGGAAATACACAAGAAACGCCAACGTTCAACCAGAACTCACATTCGAGTTATTCACAAAGAAAAAATCAATCAAATCCAAAAAGGCCAACAAAATGTGCTTTAAATGGACCGAAACAAAAGGAAATCCACCTCAAAGGCCAAACACAGTGAATTTGTCAAGATCAAGAAAGAGCGGGTCAATTTCATCGACTTCGATAACTATTTGAAAGTCACTTAGCGTATTCACAACAACTCTTGACTGAAGTAAACTTAAAAAGATCTAAACAAATGTAACCAAATAGCGAAGTGAAATCGGCACACAAGATCGAATAAAAGCCAATTTTAACACCTCGAAATCGGCATTCGAACGTTCTAACAGAAGGATGATGGAAAATCCAAATGCAACTAACTGCAACAAAGCCGTTTTTTATACATGTTTTACACTTTCTGGTGTGTTTCGCGACTTACTAATGGTAGAACTAAGTAGTTGAGTAAAATCTATTTTAATTACCTAACGGAATAATTGATGAGGGAAGCGACTTGCAGAATGTTCTTTTGGCCCTTGGCGCTTCATTTCGTCTGCAGCCAGTTAACAATTATTAACAGCCCTATTAACAAAAAGGATCTTAAATTCTTTCTTTTCTTCTCATTTCTTGTTCTCTGATAAACTCGATAGAACTGTGGCACCGAAAGAAAAGCCATAGAAGTTTAACAACCGTTCCTCTATCCTTATACGAATAAATTGAAAAATATGAACTAGTTAAAACAGCGTGAAATCATTAATTAACCTGAAAAAAGTTAATTAAAGTTAGCTGTCGCAAAGACTAAAATAAAGTAACGGGCACCATTAAACGAACGGTGGCATTGAATCAACCAAACCGTAGAAAATCCAATTAAGTCCAACATATGTATATTTAAAAAGTACAGTACAGGTAAAATCAAAAAAAATTGAAAATCTACTCTACACAAGTTGAAAAAAAAATTGCAACACTTTAAAGTGATTTCCTATATGGAAGAAAGTAGTCCAATTCTTGCGTAATAAATCAAAATTTAATTTCAAACACATATGGTGTAATTGCTTGATTTGGCACCGTCCAGAGGCAATTTTACTTCACTCGTACATGCCATCACACATGAAATTACCATATAAACAATTGCCCCGAATTACACTCATTGAAGAAACAATACAATATTGCCGTTGTGTGTAATGACTGTAAAACAACACGTATCGACCGATCTGATGACCACAAGTTTCGCTAACCTACATTTAATTGATGCCTGATCGAAATTGGAGCAAAAAAGACATTAGATCAATACCTACCGCGGATAATCGATGTCCATCTAGTTCTTTCAGAGAATGCGAGAAATCTGCTTGGAAGACATTTGTCTATCAAAAGAAATAGGAAGGATCTTCCTTCCTAGAAGAATTGGAATATATCACCGAGTGGAAAATTGGTTTTCCAAATTTTGAAATTGGGAAGCTTTTGAAGGCTGGAGTGGAAGTTTGCTTAATGTTAAGTTGAGGGCGAGTTTTAGGAATGTTTAATGTATCTTCAGCGTTATGATCAAGTGAATTTGGTAACTAAATTTCACGTTGATTTTATTGGTCGATTACTTCCGGTTTCTTCAGTTGAAACAGTCGACCGCATGAAGAAAAATCGCGTGCAGGCGAAGATATTAAAACATTTTCATGGGATTTTAGAATATTTGTGAATACTGAATCGTTTTCCTCACATGAAAAGCACGCTAGAATCTTCAAATCCGAAACAATCGACATTTTTAACCGACGATATTTTTCTTGTTGGCCCCATCAGTTTATATGTGGATACTACAGAGCTGCGTATTGAGTCGGAAGGAGATCAATAGCTAAAAAACCCCCATGTAAAATTTGGATTTTTTGTCGAGAATTTTACAGGGAAAAATTGAAATCTCAGAAAATGTCTTAAATTCTCCATGAATTTTATGAGAAACAAAGGAGGAATGCAAAGAGCTTATTAATAATTACGCTGGACTCTTTAGATCAGAAATAATCGACATTTTGAGTGGTTTTTGAGCAGTCACGATCTTTAACCGCCGATATTTTCCTTATTAGAGAGCCAAAACTTTTATATGCGCATTTTGGGGAGCTTCTTAGGACTACAACAATACATTGCGCTCAAAAAACACGCATGTAAAATTTTGATTTTTGATTAAACATTTCATAGGGGGTGAAGATCGATTTTAAAAAAAAAAAGTGAAGTCTTACAAAATGCCTCGATGTCTGCATCATTTCGTTCAGACGGAAGAAAAGAATATAAATGACTAATTAAAAACCATGTTAGAGTCTTCAAAGCCGAACAATCGAAATTTTCAGTCCATTTTGAGTAGTTTTCAGCTGGAGCGATTTTTTAACCGACGATATCTTCCTGATTATAGAGCCAAAAACTTTATATGCACAATTTAGAGAGCTTCTTAGGTCGAAAACAATCCATTGAGCCCAAAAAACACGCATATAAAATTTTGATTTTTGATTGAAAATTTCATAAGGGGTGAGGGTCAATTTCTTCAAAAAAAATGAAGTCTCTCAAAATGCCTCGAATTCTACATCATTTCGTTCAGACGGAACAAAAGAATATAAATGACTATTTAAAAACTACATTAGAATCTTCAAATCCGAAACAATCGAAATTTTCAGTGCATTTTGAACAATTTTCAGGGGTAGCGATTTTTCAACCGGCGTTTTCTTCCGTATTATAGAGCCAAAAACTTTAGATGTACAATTTAAAGAGCTTCTTAGATCGAAAACAATCTACTGAGCCCCAAAAACACGCATGTGAAATTTTGATTTTGGATTGAAAATTTGTTAAGGGTCGAAGGTCGATTTTTGCAAAAAAAATTAAAGTTTTACAGAATGCCTCGAATTCTACATCTTTTCGTTCAGACGGAAGAGAAGAATAGAATAAATGACTAATTAAAAACACGTTAGAATCTTCAAATCCGAAACAATCGAAATTTTCAGTCCATTTTGAGTAGTTTTCAGCTGTAGCGATTTTCTAACCGACGATATTTTCCATATTATAGAGCGAAAAGCTTTAAATGTACATTTTGGGAAGCTTCTTCGATCGGAAGCAATCGAATTGGCGCAAAAAATGTGCATGTAAATGTTTTATTTTTGATCAAAAATTTCATAAGAGAAAAAGGTTTTTTCAAAAAATATCAAAACTCTCAAAATATCTCGAATTCTTGATGATTTTGGCGAATAATCATCATTTTTGGCCTGCTTTAAGCGATTTTTGATCCGAAAAATTTCAAATTTCACAGAATGCCTAGAACTCTACATCATCTACATCAGAAGAAATCGAAGAATGCGACGAGCTCATTGAACAACTCAAAATTCAAACATCTGTAAAGTTGATATCAAAACACTTTCCTTATTGCTTGAGATCTTCATCGTCTTGCTCATCATATTCCGAAGTTCTAATCTCCATTATCTTTGAACGCATTTGAAGTTTTGAAAAAACATAAAAAATGTCGATTGAGAAAATAATTGAAAACCGATTCATGGGAATTTGAGAGCCGCTGTTTAGATAATTAGCTTGGAGACGTTAATGAATATTAGCATAATTATGTGCAAAACAAATTCAAGTGTTGTTTATACGCGTTTTTATTAATGCTAAAAGGAATTTCAAAGTTGTATGACGAAATTGATTCAAGAGAAGCTCTAATATCCGCTAAAATCGCTGAAGAATTTGGCCCAAAAAAACGCTTTAAAATTTTATGAAAATTGGGATCACATTGCCAAATAACGAAGAATAACCATAATGAACGACTTGACCAAATATGGAACATTCTTGATTAAGTCCTAATCTAAAATTCAATGGCCGAATTTCACGAATCTATGGAGCGACTGCTTAAATAGCTTCATTAGTCGCAGTTACACAACATCTCTTTAGAATGTAAAGTGGCCATTCTGCTAAGTGTTATATAAAAATGTTTATACAAATGTTAGTTCCTTAAATCAGTGAGTTTAATTAAACATTAAAACGCATTCAAACCATTTCATGTCCCGGTGTCTGATACGAGTTGATTGTTTGCGCTTTTTAACGACTTATTAATAATTATTTATTACCAGCGTCAAGTAGTTATTTGTTAGGCAGTCGTTAATGGTAATTTGCGTTTATGAACCAGTTGAATTAAATTAACCGTCATGTTGTACTAGTTTAGGTAATAGCAAACCTGTAAATTTCGTTGCGAATTCAGTTATAGCGGTAAAATCTTTGATAAGCTTATTTCGAACGCAAATTGGGCCCAATGTTATAGACTGAAGAAAGCCAGATATATCAAGACATGTAGAAGACAATAAAAAAATTATGAAAATGGGGCAAATATTTATGTTCTAGTTGGTGACAACAATAGCTGAATTTTCACAAAAGAAAGTGCCTTAAATAGTGAACCAATGTATGATTTTTCAGACTTCAAGCAACTCAATAATTTATTTATGGAAGGAATCAAACGGTCAGGCCCAACGGAAACGCACAAATGCAAAGAGATAATTGGGATTAACAAGTCTGGTCTCGTATCCGTAACATGATACAATAATGCAAGAGAAAGCCATCGACTGGTTGCTATCATTACCGGATTGTGCCCAGTTCAATTCCGATCCGCTTTGGCTTTTCCTTTAAAAGTGTTTTTCTGTTCGGTATAATCCGGTGCGAATGTCATGTGGGCAAAAAACACGCACATGGAAATGTTCACGGAAATCCTTATCGGGATTTGTTACACTGAACCAAATCCAAATGCACCTAGAAGACGTGGTAATGAATGAGTAGAGAATGAATTCAGAGCAATTAATTTGACGGACAATGCAAAATATGAAAATCGTTCGGGAAAGTTGCCTACAAATTCCTCAACTTAGAACTGTTTCACTTAAAAAGTAAGTGTCGCAAGGCATCAAATATGAAGATTAAAAAGATGCCGACTAGGTTGAAAAGCTGTAACATCTGAATCGGATCTAGAAAGCACGAAACAATCATTCGTCTTCATTGTAGCACCAAAAGTAAAAGGATGTGATAGTTGATGGGTCGGTTTCAAAATGATTCTAACCAGCCAACGAAAGAAATGTTTTAATCTACATTTTCACTTGAGCAGCAGGCCACCGTCAAAGGTCAATTGAAGCTTTAACATTTCTGCATAACTTAGCCACAATTAAAAATAACGCGATAATTAAGGATGTTTTTCTATTTCGAAATTTAGCGTCATTTTTCAAGTGAGTGCCTTGGACTTGAACTAAACCCTCCAATTCATCCACTTCCTCTCTTCGCTCTGTTAATCAGGGCCATCGTCAGTAATTAGCGACTTTCAATACCATTACGTTTTGTTCATTAGGAATATCATTAAAAAAGACAATGCAGGCTGCAAATTTGCATAACAAAAGACAGGTCGGTCGAAATGTAACTTAAGAGGGCAAATAACGGCATGGAGAAAGCCCAACAAGGCTGCCAAAACCTGAATTCGCTTACATATTCTGTGCTTGCTCCTGGCACAGCCTCTTGCGGCTTCGTTATATCTACTTGGCAAATGTCGCTTCCCTTTCATTATGAAGAACTTCTCTAACTAAATTGATAATTTAGTTGAAACTCCTCATGCAAATAGTGAATGTTATTGGCTTGGCCAATAAACGTTTCTTTTCGCCATACAAGCGATGATTTGTGGAGTCAAGAAGGAAAAATTGCAGAACAGATCAACCAGTGAAAGGTGTTCTTTGTGATGTTGTTTGCTTACCGAAAGGTTTGAAGACAGCAGGATTTTTGCGATGTAATTGGCAGCCCGCAATGCCATTTCTAATTAATGAGCTAAAAGATAACATAAAACGCACCTTAGATGAGTAAAATCTACTGAAGTTACCTCTAAGTGAAACGACGTGAATTAAGAGCCTTTCTCCATGAATAATAAGAAATTCGCACTTTATCTTCGGAGGCATCTAGTTAATCTGCCGAGCTCGCAATGCGTTAACAACCGTAACAACGACGCCAAATCTCGAATTATGGCATTTTTTTTGTGAAAGTCCTGTGGTTTACACCTCGATCTAAATCGCAACAAATTGTTTCAGCAGAAGTTGGATAAATAATATCATTGCGTCTTTACGTTACATTATTTCTTGAAAAACGATTGCGACTTTCCCCTCATTATCTCTTATTGTAGTTTCCCGGCAATACGCGCAAGAGGCAGCTTTTTGCGAAAACAACCAGAACAAATTTTCATCAAATGGAACAATAAAGCTCAGCAAAACGAACGTTACACGGCCAAACTTGTCCCAACTTTGGAACTGGGTAAATTCTCGTTGCTTGGAGCGATCCACATGTTTTGGTAAAAATTGAGCACCTCAGATACTTTTAACAGGGCGGCAGATGAAAAAATGCGAACATTTCCGAAAGATTGGCATGCTCTTAGTTGGATGAAAACCCGTTGCAATTCGTGCAAAACTCCACACCTTCAAATAACATTTTTTGCTAAAACCAGTCTACTTTGACTACTTTTGTCCAAAAAGTCACTTTCAAGCCAAATACGACAATTAGGTCGATTAAATCGAAGTTTTCTGACCTCAAACTAGTAAAAAATTGCGCTTAGAAAACACCGATTATCGCCTTATTCGCCGCTAAATCCTCAGAAGTAGAAGGTTTGGTAGCATTCCGAAAAATCAATGACTTTTAATCGTTTTTTAATATCAAGTGAATCAGAAAACCTTTGGCTGCTACTCAGAAATGTTCTTTCAAAGTTGCAAAGTTGCAGCGGCTCAGACAATGCGATTTGATCCTCAAAGCTCAAATGCTTTGCCTATCGCTCAAGGGTCTTAATCTTACCGAAAAAAGCTGAGAAATCCTTCTCAACTAAACCGACACTGATTTCTGGTTTTCTCATTTCTGTTCAGGTGACGCTTCAGAAGCTCATTTTCGGCCTCAAACCACACAAGTCACGCTATTCTGAAGCTCCAATGAGAAGCTAATCTTTGGATTTTGGCGTATTTGGCAACAAAATCCTCAGAAGAAACATTGCTGCAAAGGCTCAAATCACGCAACTTATTCCTAAAAGCTCCAGTGAGGCTTAAATGTGTATTATCACTTATTTTTGTTGATTTTTTGGCTAATGCTCAAGTAGCTAGAAAAACATGCAACGGAGACTCAGAGATGTTTCAGTATTCCTTGCACCACGCTCAGAAAACGGCTCAAATTAAGAGGATTCAATGGATTTCATTTCAAACTGCAGTGAAACATAAAAATAAGTGTGTTTACTGAAAATGTTTCGTGTTTTTAAAGTTAAGTTTTTAAATAAATTTGTTTTTGTCGAACAGTCAAATCGCCGCTAATCAACTATTGTTAAACAATGTTTTGGTAAAAATCAAGCACCTCAGAGAAATTCTTCTACAGGGCGGCAAATAAAAAATGGAAAATTTTGCAGTTTAACATGTTCCTATAGGAGCATGCTAAACTTGGGTTGGGCAAAAAAAGTTTTTTGGATCTCAACACCAAATGTTTCAAAATAAACCAAATAGCTCGAAATGACTTTTAAATTTTTGGATCATCTGTTTTATTTATAGGGTCGACTAAAAAAGTCAACGTTTTGGTCTTGCAGCGAAAACTTTTCTGCTCTTGGTGCGATGCAGAGCTGATCTTGAAAATTAACCTTAATAGACGATTTAAGACGCTAATTCGACATACATAATACAAAAATAACCAAAAAGGCACAAAAAAATAACCCAAAGCAGAATAAAAGATTTTCCACTAAGTGAATCTGTCTTTCAAATATTTCGCTCATTCGTGCAACCCGGTATATTGAATTATTATTTAAGTCCACTGTGAAGTTTTGGCTTTATCATTAACCCTAAATTTTGAAAATAAGTTGACGAGAAAAAGTTATCACTTATTTTGACCCGAAAGTTTTTTAAGGCCACTCTGTAAATAAGCGAGGTGAGCCAAAAATTCAAAAACGTTTTTCGAATTATGAGGTTCGCTTGTGGTACAATTGGAATTAGGCTGGTGGTATTGAAATAAGAAATATTGTTTTTTGGTCCAACTGAGAACAAGTGAAACCAAATTTGCATTTTCTCATTTTGCCACCGTGTAGAAACTTAATCTGACTCGCTAATTTTTCGCAAAACCACGCAGTGGCGGAAAAAGAATTGCACTAAATATTGCTTCAAACAGACATCAATTCGCTCGAAGCAATCAGAATCAACCTTGTTCCAAAGTTAGTCCAAATTGGCCAGTTGATTTTGTTGAGAAGTTTATTAGAAGTGATTGAAACTGGTGTGCTTTTCGGGGCTTTTAGGACCTCGTGGAAAATATTTTTGTTTTAGCGAGTGCTTTGCATCTTGATTGCTGCACCAAGCAACCCACCCCTGAAGATGGAAGCCACTCGTGTTTGCGAAACATCCGCAAGAAGTTCTGGTGCACGACGGCCTAAAAACGCGAAAAACTAACCAGTTTCCAACACTACATTGACTCAACTAGCTGCCGATGAAACACAGGGCTCTCTTTTCGCACATGCATCGCAACAATCGCTTTCTATCAAATTTTTTCCTTAATGAAACATTCGCTTCTTAGAACTTTTATCAATTTTCAAGTGGCCATCGTCTTCCATTGTCCGGCCGCTCTTGTGGGTGAGCAGTTTCGGCAATGACCCCGAAATTCACTTTCATACCTGACACACAGCCAACTATTTACCAACTTAAGCTGATACTCTCACGGCTCGAAAGAACTGTAAAAATGGAAATGAAATGCCGGCCTGAAATTTAACCTAATGGACCAGATCTTGGCGAATAACGGGACCTTCGCCGAGACCTTTTAAATCTCTCACCCGCCAAACCGGTGGCCAGCAACAATATCATCGACATGTCGTGCACAATTTAAGCAGGAAGTCATCTTTGTCGAAAACATCTGCACCCGAAATAAATCATAATTTTGCATTCAAGGTGGGAAAGTGATCAAAGACTTGGTCAACCACCGCACCCCATCGAGAATTATTTGAACATCATCTGTTTAAAAAATGCTTTAAGCAGAGGATGCGATGCCGTTGAAGTATCAATTTTCATAAAGTCCAAAAAAATGAGGTTGTTGATCGATTTCAATAAAAATTTCAAGATTTTTACGCTCAAGTGTTTCCTATCTATTGCGAAAGTTTCCTGTCGCTACTTGCTTTAGGTCGAAAATGAGGATTTTTTTAAGCAGAGGATGCGATTCTGTTGAAGCGCTAATTTTCAGCCCAATTTTCAAAGTCGAAAAAAATTAGGTTGTTGATCGATTTCAATAAAATTTTCAGGATTTTTACGCTCAAGTGTTTCCTATCTATTGCGAAAGTTTGATGTCGCTACTTGCTTTAGATCTAAAATGAGAATTTTTTTAAGCAGAGGATGCGATTTTGTTAAAGCGTTAATTTTCAGCCCAATTTTTATAATGTCGAAAAAACTGAGGTTGTTGATCGATTTCAATAAAAATTTCAAGATTTTTACGCTCAAGTGTTTCCTATCTATTGCGAAAGTTTCATGTTGCTACTTTCTTTAGATCAAAAATGTAGATTTTTTAAGCAGAGGATGCGATTCTGTTAAAGCGTTAATTTTCAGCCCAATTTTTATAATGTCGAAAAAACTGAGGTTGTTGATCGATTTCAATAAAATTTTCAAGATTTTTACACTCAAGTGTTTCCTATCTATTGCGAAAGTTTCATGTCGCTACTTGCTTTAAATCGAAAATGAGGATTTTTTTAAGCAGAGGATGCGATTCTGTTGAAGCGTTAATTTTCAGCCCAATTTTCATAAAGTCGAGAAAAATTAGSTTGTCGATCGATTTCAATTAAATTTTCAGGATTTTTACGCTCAAGTGTTTCCTATCGATTGCGAAAGTTTCATGTCGCTACTTGCTTTAAATCGAAAATGAGGATTTTTTTAAACAGAGGATGCGATTTTGTTGATGCGTTAGTTTTCAGCCCAATTTTCATAAAGTCGAAAAAAATGAGTTTGTTAATCGATTTCAATAAAATTTTCAGGATTTTTACGCTCAAGTGTTTCCTATCGATTGCGAAAGTTTCATGTCGCTACTTGCTTTAGATCGAAAWTGAGGATTTTTTTAAGCAGAGGATGCGATTCCGTTGAAGTGTTAATTTTCTGCCCAATTTTCATAAAGTCGAAAAAAATTAGGTTGTTGATCCATTYCAATAAAATTTTCAGGATTTTACTCTCAAGTGTTTTCTATCGATGGCGAAWGTTTCATGTCGCTACTTGCTTTAGATCGAAAATAACGATTTTTTAAGCAGAGGATGCGATTCTGTTGAAGCGTTAATTTTCAGCCCAATTTTCATAAAGTCGAAAAAAATGAGTTTGTTAATCGATTTCAATAAATTTTTCAGGATTTTTACGCTCAAGGGTTTCCTATCGATTGCGAAAGTTTCATGTCGCTACTTGCATCAGATGGAAAAGGAGGATTTTTTWAAGCAGAGGATGCGATTCTGTTGAAGCGTTAATTTTCAGCCCAATTTTCACAAAGTTGAAAAAAATATCTCTTAAAACTGTTCTTSTAAATCTAAGCACAATTCAACCTRTACTTTGGCTTAATAAATAATAAGCAACTCAATCGGCTTTCTTTCGTGTAATCGTTTGTAATTAGTGCGAATGTGTACGGATGTGAAAGGTGAACGTTTGGTAGCATCGGTGTTTGGTGGGACTATTAATATTAGTTCAATATTGCCCAAGATTTAATCAAGGAAGTTAGTGGTCAATGTGGGTAATTTTAGCTAAAAAAAACAAATCCAATTACTTCACAAGATTACGCGACGGATATCAATCAAAATTATTCACAATTTCAATTTCAATTCGCTGTCTACCACGGAAATGTATGTGTATAGTCTATTGGGACAAAAAACCCCTACTGAAGACGGAATATTTTCGCAAGGGCGTTGCGTGTAGAATTTATCGCTAAGAAAATTAATGGGATCATTCAAAGAAAACGTATTCAACCGTAAATAATCCATTTTGCATCCCCATTTTGCCCGGTCTCACTAGACTTTACATCGACATCACCAGCTGCTCTCACAGACAAGAATGCAATTTTATTTATTTATTAGCATCCTGTAAACGTCCCAATTACGCTTATATCATGACAAGTAAAACGCGTAATCATTTCCCGTTATCTAAGATTCTTGGAACATTTTGAGCCAAGAATTAGTGCTTCAGCAGACAAAACTCGAACATTTTCTAACGTTTATGTCATGTTCAATTCACCTCTCGGAACATTGAGCGAAGTTTACGGACTTGGAGAGACAATTTACTTCTACTCTAGTTTCATCTATTTTGTATCATGTTTTGACCTCAAAAATGCACGGTCCACTTCGTGTTAATGATCCAGCCGCCGTTACGCCGTAATGAACCGAATACTGTTTTCAATTAGCTGAATTTAATCATACGTGCAAAGAGGGTTAACATTTTTCGCCGATAATTAGATGAAATACAGGAACTTAGAAATTGACACGATTGGAGTAATTTGGATGGTGAATAGTGGATGATTTCAGCCAATTCACTAGCTGAATCAGTTGAAATGGCTAATTAATTTTCAAGGAAATGAGCGCGTGGGATTTTTGCAAACCATTACCGTTCCCGAAATTGCAGTGTTTTTCAAACACGCTTTAACCCATTAAGAGAACAATTGATTAAACAGCAAAAACCATCGATGACATTTGCGATAAAAGCCCATTATTGTGTTTGAATCCCTAATCGCACCAAGACCGGAAAATTAAAATCCCGAGCGTTGCCAAATATTTTCAAGAATAAAATGCGACTATGACAGTCGGAACAAACTGTTTTCCAACGGTTTTTCCTGTTAGAAGCATTAACCATTTTATAGTGACATCACTAGGGTCATTAGCATTCACAAACCGACGTTAATAACACAGTCCCGCATGTTAAAAAATAGAACTCTCTTAATAGCAGCACCGCAAACCGAAACAGTGCTTAACAACAAACTTGCTCAAGTTGTTCTATTAAAGTGTGTTCAGTTAAAATTTCGTTCACGCAGATGCAAAATTTTTCAAAGACATTTTCTGGAAATAAAATGGTGGGACGTTTTTGAGCCAAAGATTTCACGCGTTTCTCGAAAAATCTAAAGTTTGCCCAATTTTTTCTTATAATCTTGTACCTAAGCGCCTCAATTCTCTATCCAACTATGCCAAAACGAATTCTGCGGCTCAAATGGTTCTTGAGAAACTTCGAAAAAGGCAGCGTCATGTTTGAGTCGATTTTGCAACTCAAAAGAAAAACAC
>NW_026018611.1:5253014-5256089 GCF_020466585.1 Dendroctonus ponderosae
TGGGTGAAAACTACTCGAATTTTCTCACTCAAGTTGTTACGACTGAGTCGAATTTGCAATTCTCTATCCAACGATGCCAAAACGAATTATGTGGCTCAAATGGTTCTTGAGAAACTTTCAAAAAGGCAGCGTCATGTTTGAGTCGATTTTTACATTTTTTTTACATTTAGTACAGTTTAGACGTTCAGCTGTTGAATTCTTGACTTTTTCCATTTATTCAAAGCAATCGAGCACTTCACGCAGGCAATTATTCAAATGGCTTCGAACTGCATAAATCCGCTGATTGCTCATTTGCTTAAAATGAAAGTGAAATTCTGAGAACAGAAACACAAAAAAACCCAGAAAATCTTTTATAGCCGATTGTACTAATTCCATGTAAATCCAGCTAATCAGTGGCTCCTCGCATAATTATCGCATTTTCCAAAAAAACGCCATCTACTATAGCAAATTAGCAGAAGAAAGCGAGCGACTATACAAATCTCGTTCCGCTATTAAGTAAGGAAACATTGTCCGGTGTCCGGTCTAATGTTTAATTTTCATGTCTTCCTTTCAAGTCCTTTTACCAGCAGCTATTATGCACGATTTCGTAACAAGCAACAGATCACGATTCGGACGAACTGATGAGCATAAATTTTAATTCCCAGACCGCCATTACGCATTAACCGAATCAGAATTGCCACTTTGCAGAAAATCTTCCAGATTAATTAACTGAGGCTGTTTCAGGACAAGCGAACTGGTCGCTCTGATCGCAGTCTCCACTACCTTGTTCCTCTTCCTTCACACCAGGGACTTGCATCTGAGACTGAAGGAGATGGAAGTGAGGCTACAACCGGAGGACATCATTCTAACCAACCAATTATTGTCCGGTAAGTGTTTCCATGCAATCAACCGTAGGGAGGAAATTGACCTAAATTAAACTCCAGGAGAGAGTGGACCTGAAGAACTATCAGGCGTCAAAGCCATGATGAAATTACTCCAAAGCACTGGAGAGGTAAGCGCAAAACTCCCTCAAAACTGGTGATCTAGACGCGATTTTCCTCTTCTCGAAGATGTCAACTTTAGAGCCGAACCAACTGAACAACACAAGAAAAGCCCAACATGACGTGGTGTTCTTCAACCGGGTGCCCAAAGTGGGATCGCAAACGCTCATGGAGCTGCTGAGGCGATTGAGCATTCGAAACGACTTTGGGTTCCATCAGGACCGGGTGCAACGGGTGGAAACCATCAGGTTGGCACCGGAAGACCAAGCAGCCTTATCAGCGCTGGTTTCCAGCTACGAAGAACCGTCGGTTTACATTAAGCATGTCTGCTTCACTAACGTTTCATCGTGAGTAATTTTTTGTGTTTATTCTCGCTTTCAAGTGATTATCTCAAGAGTAACCAAGTCTTCACGTTGTATCGACAATTTGCCACAGTGAAATGACGCCCGGAGCACAAAATATTCAGAATTTCAGATCTTTTGCATTACATTTTTTTAAAATGTGTTTAAAAAATTGCAATTGAGGTTTATGTTGAACAGTGTGGTGCTCAACTAAATTGAGGTTTATTCAAGAACTCAAAAAATCCGATGTTTTAAATGAGTCCAGATTATTGCAGCCTGGATCCTCTAAAAACTACAAGCTGAGTAAAAGACAATTCGAATTCTTCGACCTGAAAAATGATCAAATATATTTTTTTGGTAGCAGTGAAATCTGTGAAAATAAATTATTAACACTTTGTCATTTTGCACCTCCAAAACCATTAACTTTCGGATAAAATTGCCTGAAACGGAGTATTTTGCGCCAAACAGAGTGCTTAGGGTGTACTCTGACGCATAAAGAGTGCCTAAAGTTATTTCAAGATCTTCAGTTTCATATTTAATTGGACTTTTTGAGAGCGGATGTTTTCCTTGGCTCATTTGAAACCACTTTTTGTGATGTGTTTTAACTAGATTTGGCCTGCCAGAACCCATCTACATTAATCTGGTGCGCGATCCAGTCGAGCGAGTGATATCATGGTACTACTACGTGAGGGCCCCATGGTATTATGTGGAAAGGAAAATCGCTTTTCCCGACCTTCCTTTGCCAGACCCAAAGTGGCTCAAGAAGGTGAGTGTACACCTGAGCAAGGTTTGATGATTTCAATAAACAGGCGTATAAATCGAGTTACAAAACCATTAGGTTGCGTCCAGATGCGGCAACTGAACCCAGTTTAAACCTGCCATATCAATTAATAATCCTAACGCCACTAAAAGGATTTCCCATATAATTATTAGATAAATTCCAGTCGATACATCATACCTTTCCCTTATAGCATTTCGACCAGTTTTACATACTGGGACGGCGAAAAAGTGCCTTCTCTGCTCACGAGTTATACCGCGTGTTATAAAGCTCGTACACCACATTCACTAATTTATCGCAGCCAGAATTCAATTAGATAAATAATAAGTAAAAGTAAAAGCGGTCTAAGATAATCAAAGTGAATTCGATCATTCTCACCGTCTCTTCCTGGCAGGCCGCAAATACCAACAATGTGCTACTTGCATGTAATTCTTTTGTTAAATCGTTTGAAACATTTAAAAGGCTTCAAGCGCCACCCTGATTCAATAATGAGCCTAGCCTTACTATGGTTTGGTACTAAATGCGTTTTCTGCACCTCGAAAACTATTAACTTTCGGATAAAATTGCCTGAAAAATCGTCTGAAACATTTAAAAGGCTTCAAGCACCGGGGGCAGATCCGGCTTTAAAGTCAGGGGGGGGTTATGTAAAAAAATACAGTCCTCTGTTGTTTATGAAAGTAGAAAAATGATCGTCGTTTTGTGCAAGGGTGACGCAAGATTATTGCAAAATTTCATGTTTTTCGTCCCGTTTTTGCTCATTTCTCGGAGGCAAAATGAGCAGGAACGCTCGTTTTGCTAATTTGCAACTAAATGGCCTTTATTCGAAGTTTCTCAAGAACCCTTTCAGCCACAGAATTCGTTTTGGCATCGTTGAATAGAGGATTGAAAACTCGATTCAGTCGTAACAACGTGAGTGCGGAAATTCGAGTAGTTTTGACCCAGAAAGCGAAATTTGAATATCAGACACTTAGGTGCA
>NW_026018611.1:5256828-5281669 GCF_020466585.1 Dendroctonus ponderosae
GAAATTTGAATATCAGACACTTAGGTGCAAGATTATGCCAAAATTCCATGTTTTCCGTCCCGTTTTTGCTCATTTCTCGGAGGCAAAATGAGCAAGAATGCTCGTTTGTACATCATTCTAGACAGAAATAAATGGCCTTTTTAGAAAGTGAACCATCGATAAGAAAATGTTGGCAATTTTTTCAAAAAATTCACGAAGTTTTAGATTTGCGTGGTTTTCTTTGAGTTGCAAAATCCACTTGAACATGACGCTGCTTTTTTCGAAGTTTCTCAAGAACCATTCGAGCCACAGAATTCGTTTTGGCATCGTTGGATAGAGAATTGAATTGGGGGGGGGTCATGACCCCCATGACCCCTCCTGGATTCGCCCTTGTCAAGCACCCCCATGATTCAGTAATGGGCCTTACTATAGTTTGGTACTAAATGCGTTTTGTATCTTCAGGACTTTGAGCAATGCGTCCTGTCTGGAGACCGGGAATGCAAATACTTGAAGGGAGAAGTGAGAGAAGGAATAGGAGACCATAGGAGACAGTCGATGTTCTTCTGCGGCCATCATGTTGACTGTTTGCCGTTCAACACCGACGGGGCCCTGGAAAGAGCGAAACGAGCTGTAGAAGAAAACTATGCGGTCGTCGGAGTGTTGGAGGAAATGAACACTACTTTGGCAGTGTTGGAACACTATGTTCCCCGGTTTTTCGAAGGAGCTTCCGATGTCTACTGGAGTAAGAATTTTTTTAGTGGCCCAAACAATGCGAAACAATGCGAAATTTCCAGATGAAATCAGCCGGTATAATCCGATAAACAAGAACAACTTCAAGCCGCCGGTGAGTGAAGAAGTCAAGGAACTAGTCAGGAAGAATTTCACCAGGGAAATTGAATTTTACGAGTTTTGCAAACAGAGGCTGCACAAACAGTATCTAGCTTTGAAACTGAAGAAACCTTAAGCAACTGCATTTTACAGTTTCTTGAAGTATTTGGCTCTGTGTGATTGTTCTAGGGCCAAAATAGAAGAGTAATTAAGGCTTGCTTCCGATATTATGCTTTAATTGGAAAATGTCCAGAAATCTAAAAATGTGGTTGAACATTTTTTCGCTTATGTCGAGTTCATCCGTCTTGTGATCAGTCTCCTCTGGAGGTGTAAATATGAATATTAGCCTTAAGTTATGATTAGCGTATTTTATATTGTTTTTGATAATAAAACGGCTGAATTAGTGTTTTTCTGTATTTTTTTAAATTAATATAAGTATTCAAAGATCTGCTTTTCGCAAGTGGGAGCAGAAACTAATCAAGCGACAGAAAAAGGACAAAAATCGTTATTTTTTATTTTCACTGTCTGAGCCTACCAATTATTTATTAGGCTTAAAACATTCACAATAGAAAAGAAGCAATAATGACCAAAAAAAGCGAGTATTACGTATTATTATCAAACTGTATTAAAATACAGTTTGAGCAATTATCCGAAGTAGTAAATAGTAGAAAAATTCCATATTTTTTGAAATTTTAGTGTAAAAAAAACTGATAATTTTAGTTTAAAACTTTCAAAATCAAGACACACAATTCCTTAGTGGTTTATCTAAAAAATCCGCTTCAAACTCTAATCAACCAACGAAGCAAACAAAAGCAATAAAAATATTTTAAGATAAAATTGAAGATTCAAAAACCGGCTACCGGACGGTGATAAAAACAACGTTGCCAAATTGCTGGATTTGTTGCACTTGTATACACATCTGACAAACATCACTGTCAAAGATCCTCAAATTTTAACGCTTATGAAAATTAAGTTTTTAGATCCTGTTTGTGTTATTTCGCGGCTCAATAGTAGGTTTAACGGAAATTTACTATTCAACCGAAAATTCGGAACCGCCTCTAGTGCTGTGACCACGAAAGCAGGTGTTATAATGTCGAACCCTCAAAGTCCCTCGAAACCGAGCAGTGATTTACCCTGTCCTGAAATAGTGGTGAAACTGACTCGTTTAAGTCCTAAAGACGACAAGAAGCATACAAGGGGTAAAACAGACCAGATTTCGACACATGTAAAAGCGAAAAAAATTAAATTCGACCCCCATACCCCAAAAGCCAGCGTGGAGCTTGCCCTGGAGCTAAAGCAGGTGATTAACGAAAGGAACATTCTGACTTCGAAGACGCGAAAAAGAGTGTTTGATTGTCTGGATGAAATCAAGTCCAATAGCGAAACAGAACGAAGGGACTTCAAACGGGAGAAGGCCCTTTTGGAGATTGTGAACAGTGAAATCAAATACGTAAAACAGCTGGAAACGATCATAGAATTTTTCATGGTGCCAGTGCAAGATAAAGTGCTGCTTAAGCAAGACGACTATGAGATTTTATTTGGCAATATCCGAACCATTTATAACATTAACAAGGAGCTGCTAGAGCAGCTAGACCAAGGATTCGACCATATTCCCCAGGCATTTAACAAAATTGCCCCATTTCTCAAACTCTATTCTGTATATGCCTATGGATTTAAAAACCAACTGAAAATATTACAGGTAAGGCAGATAAATTTTGAATTGAAAGTGAAACGTTTATATACTTGTAAAAAATGAGCCTAATTTGGTTTCAGCTCCTATTTTTCACGCGTAAACGGACTTAAGTTTCATAGTTTCTCAACTACTCTGTAGTGGGAGTAACCAAAACTCATTGTTTCCATTCAATTCGTTCAACGTTTAACATTTTAGAATGCCAGAAGTTGTAATCCGGCGTTTGCAAAATTCATCGAAAACCAAGAAACACGCCCGGAAGTACAGATCAAACTATCGGCCCTCTTAATAACTCCCATTCAAAGAGTGCCACGTTACAAGTTGCTCTTGAATCAACTGCTTGCACTCACCACTCCCGAAGATAAACACTTTGCGCTTTTAAAAGGTAACTTGAACATTTAATCGGTCTGCATCTTCAGCGAAAAAAGCTTTTGCAGATTGCATGCGAAAGATTGAAGATGCAGCGTCCCACATCAATAAAGTGATTGAAGAACAGGAAAACGCTCAAAGACTTTTGGAGTTGCAAAGATATTTGAGGAGCGGTGAACTAAACATAGTCACACCAGGTAGTTGCGTATTCAAGAAATGGCTCGAAAGCTCGTTTGCATGAAAGAACTTGAGCTCTCTTCCTGAATAAACTCGGGAAATATGAGAAATCTGTTAAATTCCAGGGAGAACGTTGAAGAAAGAAGGCATCCTGCATAAAATGTCCACAAAGCAAAACACGCACAGCGAGAAACTCTACGTGGTTCTAATGAGCGACATTATAATGTTCAATAAAATGAAGAAGGAACATTTGTCGATCGGCTCATTGAAAGTGACTTCCATATTTCCTCTCAACAAGTCGAAAGTGACCGAGGCAAGTATCAGCCTGATTTGTACAGCCAAACCTTCAATAGACATAATTTGCAATATATATGTTCCTTTGCAGATTCTAGATAAGGGATGTTTGAAGATCAGCTGCCAAGAGGAGGAGTTGATTCTATACCATGACCAGCTGAGTGAAACCACGGCCTGGATAAGCAGCATCAACCAGGCGATTCAATGCCACTTGGAGGACCGGTACTAGTAAAGTCCTCATTTGAGGATGTATTTATCGAGATGCTATTTCAGGAAGTCTTTGAGGAAAGAAAGCTCAAACAGGCGAGCAGTGAAGCGGAAAGACATCAATGAATATCACGAAGTAGGACTGAGTCCAGGGCATCCTCTGAAGAAAAGAAAACTGGTGAGAGTTTTTGCCCAGTTTAATTTAGCAAAACTAGTTCAGTTGACAGAAAGTGGAATTCTAGGCTCCCGATGAACCAGCCACGGTAACATCGAAGTTACCATTGAGAATCGCCGCAAGAAAGTCAATTCGTTCTGCATGCAATTCCACCCCCATAAAGCTGCAGAGTAATCCTGAAACTGCTCATGAAGACGCATCGTGCTTTCCTTCGATGGAAATCAGTCATTTTTCCATCGACAGCAACTGGAAAGTTAATACAGGTAGAAAAAGCATACGAAAGTTTTAGTCGTCAAAAGCTGACCGAAAGCCGATTTTAGAAAAACAGCAACTTGATACTTTGACGAATTCCGACACGACAATCACGGGTTGCCAGTACAGCGAATTGAAGCCAAGGAGGGATCTGTTTGTGTTTGGTCGCAAGGAGCAGGACCAAAACGTCAGTAAAATGGGAAGTTTTTTCAAAAGTGTCGGCTCGGGCATTAAAGGATTTTTCGGATTCAAGTCGTAAGCTAAGCTAGGCGTAAGTTTAATTTTAGAAATGTTTTTTAATTTATTGATTATGAGTTAGACTTAACACTATGTTAGGTTTAGGCAATGTGAGCAAAAATGGTTTTCAAAACCGCTTATGTAAAATCTCTAATTTTTTTCATGAATTCCTTAATCCTGTAATTATCCAGTGCGTTGCACCAGATGCCATTAGTTTTGAAATGAGATCCAATAATTAGAGCGTCTGCTTGCAGGTAGCTTGTAACATTGTCCGCTGTTACCCCAGATCCGACTAAAATGGGCAGTTTAGTTGCATGTTTCAGCTCCTGAAGCTCAGTTATTTTGGCTGGAACGCCTGTGGCCGTTCCAGTAAGAACTACACCGTCTGCCAGGAAATATTCCGCAGCTTTTGCTGTTTCTTCCAGCGTAATGTCGCTTGTAATTGCATGTGAACTAAAAACCCAAAATATGCGCCGTTTTTACTTAGCTGTCCAACTAGCTCACCTATGTTTTTTCTTTATATCAGCAAAAATAAGGACGTCTTCAGCATTAATCGCTCTTCGATATCTTAGTAAAGTGCCCGCGTTTGCATCTGTAAATCCTTCATCGCCAATGTGGCTGAATACGAAGCCTTCGGCCCTAATAAAGTTAAAATTACATGCCTTTGCTATTGCTAGCGCTTCCCTATTGCCGCAGGATAGGACCTAAAAAACGCGATTTAGATAATTTTTTTAAATTGTTCTAAATAATACCTGTAAGCCGCAGGGTACTGTTTTTGGAACAATCTTTCTAACTTCTGTACAAATCCGACTCATTGTGGCCGTTACTTCAGGCCCAAAATCTCTGGATTGTATGTAAGGCACATCATGCATATTTTCCACAAGAACAGCGTCCTGAAAGAATTTTTTTACGTTTGAAACAAAAATTTCGTGCCTTTACCAGGTTGTTTTCCAAATATATCTGGGTTTCTCTACAGGCTTCCGATACCATTTTATCTATGTCGTTATTAAAGCGAGGTGTACCTGAAAATGCCCTTGGTGATCCTGTTTTGAAAAAAATTACAACTGACCTGGAAGCGGTTTAACGTGAACCATACCGATGATGGAACATTTTTTGTTAAATAAATGTTTAAAGCGTTTCATAATACTAAGTACTTATTGTAAAATAGGCGATAATGAGCCCGAGTGTCTACTTGATACTATTTATAGTATGTGTAACGGAGATTTCTTATCCGTTTTCCAGATTTATCTTAATTCTTCCTTTAGAATTTGAGCGTTGCCTGCATATGAAAGTTATGACCATTAAGTGTTTAATTTTAATTTCGAAGCACATGTAGTTGCCCTAGTTTGCACACATGGACCTGTGAAAGTGTTAGAAACATTAACTGTTGTATATTTAATATTTAATAATAACAAGCTCCTAAGAAAACTACTGTACCACTTGATATTTCTACTTTGGATATGGATGGACTGAAGGGCGAGCAATACACCTTGAATATTTGACTATATAATTTTGTTTTTTTTTATCTTGCCTATTAATATTTTTTTGTAGGTTCAATGTTTTTTTTTCCAATGCATCAGTGAAATCTTGAATTTCCTATGCGAGTTTCTCAACAACCGTATGACTCTCAAGTGATGTCATAGCCAAATCCATCAACCTGATCTGAACTTCAACCTCCATCTGTCACAAATATTGTTTTGTTTTGTATACTTGCGAAAAGTAAATAAATTGCTAAATTACAAAAATTGTGATATGTAAATTAACATCAAATCTTAGTGAATAATGTCTTTGGCCAAACCTGACTGTGATAGCATCGAAATCGAGCAAGTGGCATTAGAAACTCCTGCTAAAAAGACACTTTCCTACAGTGATATTGCTTCGAAACTACTGGAGGACAAGTTTCTATTAACTGCCCTGGAACTGCACACGGAATTTGTCGAAGCTGGCAAAGAAATAAAGGTTTTAAGGGACTTTTTCTCCAATCCAGGGAACTTTGAGGCATCTTCCCAGGAAACCACAACTAGGCTATGTAGGTGCCAGCAGTTTAAGGGTTTAAGTACTAACTTTGGACTATTCATTAATTGTTACAGCTCGTTGTGGCAGTCAAGCAACTTTAGATAGTCTCGATCTAACTAGATACTCCGAAGATGGGGCTGTAGGCGATGAAAGAGTGGCTGTCTTGGAATTTGAACTGAGAAAAGCCAAAGAAACCATCAACGCTTTGAGGAATAACTTAACATTTGCTATAGGTAGCAGGCGTGCTTCACTGCCAACCCAAATGTGTTATTTACGTGCGTTTTTTTAGAATCTGAGTCCAGCACTCCAGATAAGGGTTCCCTGAGGAACATTCCCTCAACATCAATCAAACCTTATGAACAGAGGGCTCTAAATTTTCTCATCAACGAGTATTTGCTACTTCAAGGATATAAACTCACCTCGATAACGTTCGCTGATGAGAATCAGAACCAAGTAAGAGATTTGCTGTAATTTTGAACCATTTCTATGCAGTGTTTTGCAGGACTTTGATGACTGGGATGATGTAGGTCTGAATATTTGTAAACCCCCAGAACTGCTGTTTTTGTATAGAGAGGGCCTCAAGCAAAGTGGTCAAAGTGGGGTGGTCGCTTCCACTCAAACCGAGATTGGGGATGATGAGAAGGATGATCTTATTCGGAAACAGGTAAGGCCCATTTTCTCTAAAAAATGTAAAATTTCTGGCCAATTTAATGTAGAAACATTATGTTTTATTTGAATTAATAAAAATAGTAAATATTTACACATCGAACAAAAAGGTTAAAGTGCCTGTCTGTCATCCATGACAACAAACCAGAGAGGTTAAGTGCCTCAAATCGCTCACCAAAACAATCAAAATGAACCATTTTTCTGCCTTTTTTCGGTAATTTCCACAGCGCCATGTTTCGCAACATTTTAAGACGCAGGCCTGTTTGGCCAGTGCGCAAAGTATCAAAAGCCCGAGTCTCTATTTGGTCCCCACTGGCCGAAGCCTTTAACACTCGGCCAGTTCCAAAGTTTAACTTGCGGAGTAAAGATGTGGGGCTTTTTGGGGTCCCAGAGCTGACTACGCACGAAGGTTTCTACGATCTGAAACAGAACTGCGTTGCTAAGACGAATAGCCTGATCGAAGAAGCCCTAAGTGGCACCCGCAAAAGGAAAATGGTAGAGGTGTTTGATGAAATATCAGATTGTTTGTGCCAAGTGGCTGATCTGGCCGAGTTTATTCGACTTTCGCATCCCCAGTCGGAGTATAATTATGCGGCTCAAGTGGCCTGTGGAACAGTGAGTGGAATAGTTGAAACGCTGAACACTAATATTGAGTTGTACGAGGTTTTGCGAAACGCCACACGAAAAGGGGATTTTGTTGAAACTTCTGAAGTCGACAAGCATGTAGGGGAACTGTTTCTGTTTGACTTCGAGCAATGCGGGATACACTTTTGTGAGGACAAGCGAAATCAAGTGGTGGCCTTAAACGATGAGATCCTGCAGCTGGGTAAGAACGCTTCCTAATCAAACGATGGTTTTAATATAAAACGTGTCTTTAGGGCAAAGATTTGTTGCTGGAACATCAACACCGCGCTTCATCCGGAAGGACATGCTGCCCCCCAACATCAGGCACCTGTTTATGTCTGATGGGGAGAAGATATTCATCAACGGCCTTTATACCGACTCTAACAATCCCATGGCACGGGAAGTCGCCTACAAACTCTTCCTGCATCCAGACCCAAATCAGGAATATTTATTGTCCCATTTGCTAGACGCCAGAGACAAACTCGGGCAAATATGCGGATTCACATCCTACTCGGACAGGGCGCTACGCGGCTCAACAATCGACACCCCGGAAAATCTATCGCTCTTCCTAAACAGCCTGAAATCAGATCTTTGGGAGAAGGCTCAGAGCGACTTTCGATGCATGGACCAAATCAAGCAAAACGAATCGTTGGGACATGGGCCTTTGGCCTCTTGGGACGTGCCGTATTATACTCAAACTGCGAAAAAGGAATGGTTTAAAGTGTCTTCTAAGGAATACTCACCATATTTTTCACTTGGCGCCTGCATGGACGGTCTCAATATGCTCTTTCAATCACTCTACGGAATCCAACTGATTAACACAGAAGTAAGTCCAGGCGAATGCTGGTTCACTGATGTCTACAAATTGTCGGTAGTTGATGAAACAGAAGGATTATTGGGTAAGTTATCTATGGGGCTCAAATGATTGATTAAATGGGGAAAATGTTTTAGGCTACATTTACTGTGATTTATATGAAAGAACTGGAAAGCCAAACCAGGACTGCCACTTTACTATTAGGGGCGGAAAACAATTGCCGGATGGCTCCTATCAGTCCCCCATAGTAGTTCTTATGCTCAATTTACCTCCGCCTAGATGGTCCAGTCCCTCTCTGCTATCCCCGAATATGGTCGATAATTTATTCCACGAAATGGGCCATGCAATGCATTCAATGTTGGGCAGAACTCAGTACCAACATGTCACCGGTCAGTGAACTCACTCACTCACTCACTCACTCAACATCTAATCAACTGATAATTTCCCTAATTGCAGGCACCAGATGCAGTACGGATTTCGCGGAAGTTCCATCGATACTAATGGAATACTTCGCGTCTGATACAAGAGTTTTGAAGCACTTTGCCCGACATTTTCAAACGAAACAGCCGATGACCGATGCAATGCTTAACCGATTATGCGCCTCAAAGCATCTTTTCACCGCCAGCGAAACTCAGCTGCAGGTGTTTTACGCGGCACTTGATCAGGCCTATCATGGCAAACACCCAATTGGGGGCTCTACAACGGAAGTCTTAGCAGAAATCCAAAAGGAGTATTATGGACTCCCGTATGTCCCTTCCACTGCCTGGCAGTTGAGATTCAGCCACTTAATAGGATATGGAGCAAAGTATTATTCGTATTTAGTGTCGAGGGCTGTGGCCTATTTGATATGGAAAACATACTTTGAGAAAGATCCGCTAAGTAGGACTAGTGGCGAGAAGTATAGACGAGAGTGTCTGGCCTTTGGAGGCGGCAAGAACCCGAAACAGTTGGTGGGTGATTTTCTGAACATGGAACCTACCGCCAGCGCCTTCGCTAAGGCTCTAATCAACGAGATCGACCATCACCAGAGTCAAGTGGACGCGGTGATAAAGAATTAGAAGCCAAAGCTGTTAATTCTAATTGTTGTATTGATAAAAGAGTTGATAAAGCGAACAGTGTTTTTATTTAGCCAACTTCACCTTGATTTGGAAACTTATTTAGCAAGCAGCTTGAAGTTTTCTTGCGTTTTTAGGGCTGTGAAATCGAGGAATTAAAGTCGCAACTGGACTTTTTGGAAGCTGATTTAGCAGAGCTGCAATCGCTCAAAGAACAACTGCAAAAAGAGTATACTGTTATTAGCGATGACATTATTTCATCGGAATTAAAAACAGCAGTTAAAACCTCCGAGTGTAGCGACTCTCCCGAAAGGTGAGCAAAAAGTGAATAGTTTAAACAAACCTTTTGTAAAATTTGCTTGGTTTTAGGTTTGAAATAATCGACAAAAACATGTCGTTGTTTAAGAAAAAAGACATTGAAGACACCATCTCGAATAACAGTTTTAATACAAGCGATTGGGCGAAAATTAGTTTGCCAGATCAGGAATGCGGCAAGGAGAGCAATAGCCAAAAGATGTGCGAAAATGAGCGACTATTCAAGGATTTAAGGTACAGTTTCAAGGAAGGTTTTAGGATTGAAATTTACTTACCTTAAATGGCGTTCTAGCTTGGAAAGGTTTACAAAGGACGTGTTCTCCTTGTGCTACTTAGACATCGAACATAGCTTCGAGTGCGACGCATTAGACGAGCATGTAGACGTGGAGAGTTTTGTACACATTATTTCGCAAACATTGCCGAAAATAATTCCCAATATAATTCTAAATAAGCGCGAGGAAGTCATACCTTTGCTGATGACGGCCATTTCTCTTAATCCTAAAATCTCCGAACGGGATAAGCTATTGCAACAATTGTTCCATCTTAAGAAAAGGCCCACGAAGGAGGAACGATTAACGATTTTAGCTGGTAAGTTACGGATTCTTCTTTTTGCACAGCATTTTTAAACTTTCAGCTTTCAACACCCTTGATACTTCGAATCACTCTGTACATATTGTTTTTTAGCTGTTATTGGAATAGCGAAGTATTCGGGTGAACAGCTGGTAGAAAATGAGATTTTGCCTCAATGTTGGCTCCAACTCACGCATAAACACGTTGAAAGGCGGCTTCTCATCGCTGAAGCTTGTACCGTATTAATCCCGTATGTTTCTGTGAGTATTGAGGTAGACGAAACACTGTGTAGGGTGTTTTGAGTCCAAAAACTCCTTGTTCCGGAGTCTCCTCTTTATTAAAAATCATATTGTGCTTTCAGAGTACAATTCGTAACTCTCTCATCCTTTCAATGCTCCAGCAAATGCTTGAGGATAAAGAGGAGATAGTCAGAGACCAAATCATCAAAGCTTTCGCTTTGTTACTTTGCTATTGTAAAGAGCCAGACAAATATTCCCAATGTGAGCAGATAGCATTAAACACGTTAAACGATGTGAGCCACTCTGTGGTGCATTTGAGTTCCAATATTTTGTTCCCTGTTCTGGCACGATGGGCACAACATGAAGGTACTCGATTGGTAACGGTTCAACAGATTCGTTAGTCCAACACCTTTGCAGGTTGTTTAAATACCAGTTTGTTGAAGAAGCTCCTGCACCGCCTTAACTCTCATGTGAAAAATATAGAATCTCAAACGAAGGCCAGTCAGGACATTGACCAAATTCAGCGGGTGTTGTCGGTTCTGGACAATTTACTGCCCTTCTTGCTCACTTTAGTGATTTACAACGAGCATGTGATCAGCAATATTGAGAAAGATGTGGTGATACCTACGAGTAAGTGGAGTTTTAGGGAAATGTTCCATTGATTTAACTGCTCAATATCCTTACAGGATCTGATTTTAGTAGCACGTACACCAAGCTGACAAACCCGGAAAACTTCTTCAAATCGGAGCTCCATTTCGGAACAGTGTTGTACGAATTCGACAAATATATATCTGATAATCCGAACACTTCCTGGCCAGAGATGAACTGGGTGGTTGACGTAATGTATGAGTAACTGATGAGCAAACATCGAGCGTTTTCAAGCCGCCCTATTCCTTATAGGCTTCCAGATTTACTGAATAACTTACACCACATTGAACTAGCTCAGCAACCGGTTTTGGAAGGTTTCATCAATCTATTCGCGCACATTTGCATAGTGTTTGGACCGAACTTCATCAACTACAAAGTCCGCCCGGTTCTGCACAAAAACATCCAAAATCTGGAGCAAGTTATCAGCAGCTTCAACCAGTTCTGCCCCAGTTTGAACATTATTCCGATCTACGTGATCGTGCTGCATTTCACCGAAAATTTCGACGAAATCTCCAGTGTTCTGAAAAAGTTTTTGTATGTTTTGCCCTTGTGCGGCAGTCCGTTGGACTGTTTGGAACTCACGGTCAGGAAATTAACTGAAGTTGGCTTGCAAGTGAGTTTTTTGTGAAAGTTTGAGTAATTGCGATTAATTTTGCGGCCTTTTGAAGGAAATTGTGGTGGATTGTTTATGGTCGGGCGTAGTTCATCAAAGACCTCTAGTCAAATCTGCTTCGGCCAATTTATTCTGCTGCATCATTAGATCCTGCAGCGAAGACTTATTGAAATCCAAAGTGGCCGGGGCAATTGTGACTATGGCCAACGACAGCGACGTGTAAGGAGCGCTTATGTGAAACTGATTGTTTCTAAGTAATTCACTTGCAGATTGGTTCGCACTGCCACGATTCCGGCTTTAGGGCGTTTGATTACAAATTGCAGCGTAAAGGAGATTCACGACAAAGCCTATATGCAGCTGCAAACGCTGCTAAACGATCCAACCCTCACAGAAAACCACGCATTAACCAGGCAGTTGATCGTCACTTTGGGGAACATTTTTGTCGGCAGCTGCAGCACCTTTAGGAACGATGGTCAGTGCTAATGCTTACCCATCGAACCTGCCATTAGTTGCCTATTTCTGATTTTAGTCATATTGCCTCAGTTGACGAGTTTCGCAGTTTTTATGTCGCAAATGACCAATCAGACCAGGAAAATTGATATGGCTTTAGCACTGGTGGAAGCGTTTACGCATGTTGTCTACAGTCCCCTTAATAAGCCCAACATCAGTTCAGTTGTAAAACCCGGATTAAAGTAAGCCACTTAACTCAATTGCGGCTTTATAATAATTGCAATGTTTGAATGGTTTAGGTGCTTAGATTTGGTGATTTCTGAAAATCCCTCACTGTCGACTCACCACGAAACAGTATTATCAATGATGAAAGAATGCGATAATAAGGCCAGCCAAAGCGTTTCGGGCTCTCCGATCGAAAAGCCGCATAAACTGGGCCAAAACGTTAACCAAGGAGTGGAGGAAATGAGGCAGAGGATGAGTAAAATTTTCACCAAGCCTCACATGTCCAAGTCGAACACCCTGCATAATTTTCCAGGAATCTTTAAGAAAAAATAAATTGTGCTTGTTTCCAACAGATTAACGCGAAAGCATAGATTTTCATTAAAATAGAAATTGTAATCTTTGACGATCTAAAAATGCTGCTTGGAGATTTGCACAAATTCCGGCTCGATCTGACCATTTGATGACTCCCGGGAATGTTTTGCTGTGATATTTCCACTTTGCATTAAACATCACATTTTGAGGCAAAAGATGACTTACAAAGTACGAAAACAAAACTGATCAATCGCGTTTTAGGGATAACAGGCAATGGGTTATTTACATTTTCAACGAATCATTTAATCACAAAAGTAGCTTTGGAAGATTAATTATATTGCAAAGAATTCAACAAACAAGAAAAACCGGGTTTGCTCAATTTCAATTTGATACATTTATGGAATTTTCACAAAAGGTTTACCCAAAATTGCAGTTATGGTTTTTCGTCTTCAATATACCCAGTTGTCAAATCAATTTTAATTAATTAACTAATGCCCACATTAAGAAAATCACCCTGTTATATGTATACGCATAATCGGAATGTATAGTTTTTTATGAAAGAAGATTGTACATTGAGATTTACTTTTGTAGCCTACTTTTTACTAGTCAATGTGATAATCTCTTTTACTTTCAACTCTCTTTTGTTGAATTTTGAAAATCTTACCCTAGACAGCGTATTTCATAAATATATCAATAAACTTTTAGAGTCGTTAGGGGACATACAAACATGCTGTTTATGCTTTATGAACATACGCCCGAAAAAAAGCGTCTTTTATCGTTATTGAAAAAACGCGTTATACGCTTTTGATGATTTTTTCGATTGCTGCTAACCAAAGTAGGAATCTTTTGGACCAAATACAATTTAATTCCAGGAACGGGCACAAAAGGCAGCTGTGGTTTTTGTCTTAAAAAACGCCGGTAGTAGCATTTTAAGCATTATTTTTTTTGCCTCGGCCACAAAACTCAGATACAGTGGACACTCAAGTGAAAAAAGTGGTCTGCTGCTTTACCTAATTGAAGTTCTAAACTGGCGAAAACAACCCAATGTTATTTTTGGCAATTAAAAAAATTAACGGAATTAAAATTAAATTGAACATGCCTATAAACCAAAAGATGCTTGTTCAATGTCTCCTATCACCGCCTGAAAGCTTATCGGCATATCTATAATCTTGGATTTTTTACTAATTTTCTTTAGGTTGTGACATCTTATTTCAGAGTTGCATTTGTACTTAATTATACTCAGTTTTAATAAGGATAAAAATATATTATATTGTTATCAATAAACTCATATTTATGTAATTGTGTGTTTTTACGAAACCACTTTCGGCAACTTTCATAGTAAACAATGTTTACCAAATGAAGGCAACTAAAGTGTTTTATGATAATTTATAGAGAAAACCAGTAGCATTGATCTAAAAAATCGAAAGGTCATTAATTAACTGTATTTTTCACACATTTTCGCAAAATTACGTTGTAAAATTCGATCATCCAAAAGTATACTTTACGAATTGCATATCGTGACTTTTCTAAAAGGACCAAAAGTGGAAATTGAAACATAAATATAAAGTTGTTGAACAATTTAATGAGAAATTAAATCACAGAGAATCGACGCGGAATTATTTCTTTTTACATTTTACTTTACCCACTTATAGAACTTAGAACTGAATCTGTATTCGATCTAATTCACACCACAGAGCTGATCGTGTTGTTCGAGGCAATAAAACACAACCAATTAACTGTAAGTATACTTAAATATTCAATGTACATTGTATATGCATTTTTTAAGTATATCTTTAAAGACCTAAATACAAAGTTGGTGCTTTAGTTACGGAACCCACGAATGCGCGTCTACTAATTAATATTATTGTATGTAGTATATCTTGGGACAGCTGTCCCCTGGCTACACATAGGACACGTAACTGACCAAAAATAGGTCTGTTTCATTTGGAAGCATTTGATGGTGCTTAAGCTAGCCAACGTTAACAATGTACTTTAAAATATTGGGCAACTGGCAGTTATCAATAAAACGAATGCATAAAAAAATAAATAAAAAGAAAAACGTAATTCGATAGTTATTCTTCCTAACTCCGCAATTGAGTGGCAAATTAAACAAAAAATGTAAATCACAGTTAAGAGTGAAGCAGCGCCGACACAAAAATAGTGGTTTGCTTGTTAATAAACACTGACCTACTGACTCGGAATTTCCACCTTCCTGGCAAACTGTGTTACTGTGTAATGTTCTATTTCAGATAGTCTGTTTTTTAACACTACCGCAAATGTTAAGCTATTTTTGGCCAGTTTCTTCGCTTCAACGTAAAATAAATTTGTTACTAGTAATCTGAAAATACGAAACCTAGGCAGCCTATGAGGGACATTTATATTGTCTATTATAAAACACATACATCACAATTTTCTATTAAAAATCTATTTACATTAAATAAAGGCCCAATTGTTGTGGGTAAAAATAAAATGTAAATAAGGCGGTAATTGATGCATTTTTGAACAAAAAAAACATTTTCAATGCACTAGTCAGATCTAAAGAAGCAATTTGATGATCAGTCACCTGGAGAGAGATGGTGGTGGTTCTTCTTCAGCCATGGATGGGTTAAGCATTCGGCGGCAGTGGCTCGGGTGTCTGGGTTAAAATCAAGCATCGGTTTTAGGAATGCCGCGAATTCTTCAGCCTCCTTACGTTTCCAGTCATATTTGTCTCTGAGAACGTCCTCTAAAAACCAGGGTTTTAAACCGGTAATGTGGCGCAGCTCATTTCTCTTGTTGAAAAACAGTTTGGAATTGGTGCCACTTTGAGCGATTTTCTTGGGTATTGGGCCCAACAACTCAATAATGTGGGCCAGGTGGTCTTCGTCCCGACAATAGTCATCTCCAGAATGAGGCTCGAACAGATAGTCGCCAGTGGCTAATTCAAAAGCCATACAAGCAGTGCTCCAGATGTCTGCAGATGTGTTGTATCCCGATCCAAGTAGGACTTCCAACGATCGATATTGTCGGGTCTGGATGTCTTCGGTGAAATGCTTGTCCACCCAACACGCATTGCCTAGATCAGCAATTTTAACTTCAAAATCACATTCCACGAATGCTGGGTCCAAATCCATCTTGCTTTCACTCTTCGAAGTTAACGAGGGAGAATCATCCTCAGACATAATCACGACTGCATCCGCAATAGAGGGGTCTTCGCAGGAAATCATGTTTTCGCCGCCCCCAAGTTGCGTTATACCATTTGTTAGTTGTTCCGGGTCTTCGACAGTTCGCTCCGGACTCCCATTGTTGGTGCCATTACAATCTATTTCACCATTAACATCACCATGCTCTTTGACTTTTTTCTTTTCCTCTATTTCAATAATTTGCTCCATCTGTTTCTTTAGCAGTTCATTTTGCCTCTTGGCCTTCTTTTTCAGCTTCTTTTTCTTGTTTTTGCTCATTTTTTGCGGCTGCACTTCCTGCGGCGGCGCGGTACTTCTGAAAGAAGTGGGTAGTTTAACTCCTAACTGGTGCATTTCAGTGGCTTCATACGCAAGCCGACTGATGTAATCTTCAGATACTGATACTAGAACGTTTTCTGGTTTGATATCTGTGTGAATGATGCTGCATTTTGTATGCAGGTAGTCGAGCCCCTCCAGCACCTGCCTCATAATGGTTTTCACATTCTCGAGGGGTATTCCGTGGTAGTTGGATTTGATGATCAGCTTGAGTAAATGGTGGCCAAGCACTTCGAATACCATACAGACATGCACCCCATTGACTCCACTAATTTTGAAGTCGTTCAGGAGTTGAACGGTTTTGTTCCTTTTGGGATCCATCGGATCGGAGTCCCGCACTGCTTTCAGAATTTTGATTTCATCGAGTGCAGTTTCAGTGAAATGTTCGGCAGATTTGACGATTTTCAACGCCACAAATCGTTTATCGTCCAAATCCCAACAAAGCCAAACAGTGGAAAAATGACCCCAACCTAGTTTACGGGTGACATGGTATCTTCCTAGAAAGAGGTCGCCGATTTTAACAGGGTGGTAACCTCCCTTGCGGTAATCAGTGCTGTCCTCCTGCTCCTCCTCATCGCTCGTGTAAGGTGTGTCCGGATCCTCGATAGTCTCATTGCTTGAACTATGGGAGGGTTCGTTTTTCGAGTGGATTCGATTTTCACCATGACCGTTCTTTTCCATTTTGCCTTTCTTTTTTCCAGGCTTGTGTCGCTTCTTTTTCGCCTGAATGGCCAGGACGCGTCTGTTTACGTCTAATTTAGCGCTCATTTGTGTACTTTTGAACAATCACCACCGAAAAACTAGGAAAAACCGTCAAATATCCGTCATTCCGTCACAAAACACACTTTTGTTTGATTATGGCTGCCGATCTAGAGCTCCCTTTCAAAACCAATCACGCTAAAGATGGCGCTCGCTCACACCTGTCGTTCCAAAGCTTTTATGTTGCCAACTATGCCTCCCCAAAAGTTCCTAGAATTTTATTGTCACCGACGAAGAGAAAACCATTTTGTTTCTCACTTATTATTTAGAGAAAAACCGTAAAAAATACACGGGTATAGAGAAAATGCCGCAAACCCGTTAAAAGGAAATTGCCCTTTAAGAAAATTACAAAACTTTGGCTTAAAAATCGAAAATTTCTGCACGATTTGGAAATTTTAAGGGCGCCTACGCGTATCGCCCTCTATAGACGTTTTCACACAACTGCAGAACTCGACGGAAAGACCCGAGATGTCAGAGCAGGTTAAGTCCAGTCCCAGACAGTCAAAGTCAAAGTCAAGTCAGTCATTTTGGAGGGAATTTAACCGTCTGTTTGCGTTCCGTGTCCCTTTAAACTTGTTTACATTTAATAATTATATTGTTTTTAAGATGGCTCAGCCTTCGATCGCGTGTTATTTCAACAATCGAAAGCGTGCTGCGTTAGACGATGTAAATATTAAGCAGGCAAGAAAGGTTTTAGTACTAGATCGTAGCGATATTCCCACACCTTTAAAAGAAGGGTTAGAAACAGAACAAGGCATTATTTTTGCACAGGTTTCCAAGAACTTGGTGAAGATCGAAGATGAATCGACCAGTGATAAAGTTGATACACTGCAAGAGAACGAGGATAAAAAGCTGGAAAGTAAGATAATTTCGCTGCCAAATACGCACGTGCAGGATTCCCCGAAAAAAGTGATTAAGGCCATTCGCAGCAAGAAAATCAAGCAAATTGGAAACAACACCGGCATTCAAGAGCTGCTTACTAAAATGAAAGATTCAGAAACCAGCGAGCAAATTGAAGAAGAGATGGAAAAGACTCCTCCTAGTACCCCAACGAAAAGACCCAATGCCATGGACAAAGTAAGCGGCGATGGGCCCTCAATTAAGGAAATAAGAAGCAAGTTGAGTCGAAGCTCACGGCTGTCCAAGCTCAAGACTACATTGGCGAGATTCGAGGAACAGGACAAAAAATTGACTACAATCGAACAGACAACATCCCAGATTGAATCGCCCAAGTTGAAGAGCTTCAAGACCATTGAACTAGAAGTAGCCACTAGGTAAGTCACTTATTATCGACGAAAATAATTGGTCAATTAAACAAATACGTCTGTTTGCTTAGTGATAAAACTAACGATATCACGAAAATCAACCCCATTAACGCATTTGCAGATTTTCAGCTATTTATTTTGGGTAATTAAATTCCAATTATACGTCCACTCCCTGCTGATTCATAGATTATCACTTATCCAAATATGAAATGGCATTACTAAGGTCATGCTAAGTAGAAACTTGCTATTTGGCCCATTTCTGAACGCGGTTCCTTCAAAAAATTCCCGTTTTATTTTAACTTAAATTGTCTTTGCTACTAAATCTTTTAGAATACACCTTAAACCTACAGCAGACATTTAATTTTTTTAACCCACATGAGTAGTGCGCTGGAAACGGACGTGGTTTCATAGTTTTCAAAGAATTAACATTTAGATTAGATTACTTCAATATTAAACAGTCTTAAAGATTTTAAAATTCTCTATATTTTATTTGGCCAAACGTCGAACCGAAAAACTCTTTGTCTCAGCCCATTCAAAAATGCCACTTATTCCATGAATTTGAGCGTCAATATCAACACAAAAACTGTTTTGTTGTTCCAGCCCGAAGAAGGTATTTTCACCAGAAAAGGCCTATTTGAGCCCCAGAAAAGAAACTGATGGAGTGCGCAAAAACTTGCTGCATTTACTAAGCCCGACGAAAAATGCTCTACCGGCCTTAAGCGCCAGCCCATGCAAAGAGCTTTTCACTCAAACTGTCAAACCCGCTCTAACTTTGCCGTTTAAATACAGATTTTTGGCTGAAATATTCCGAGCTGTAGACACAGTAATGCAAATCATGTACAATCGGAACGAAACCATAACTTTCCAGAAATTGAAATCGGCCGTTGAGAAGATGCTAAAGAGGAACTTAACCGAGCAGCATTTGGCACAGATCAAAGCGATTTTTCCGCAATCGTTCAGTTTTAAACAGCAAAAGCTGAAGACATTTGGAGGTGGAGTTCGGGCGGAGCAATGGGAGCTGGTCGTAACGCCCATAGTGGAGAATAGCGAGAAAATGACTCCAGAGGTTTTGTTGGAGAGGAGAAGGATGCTGTTCAATACATTATTGGATAAAGTCAAGGATTATCATCACGAGTTTCTTTCCAATCTGGATACTCCGATCGAAATACCAAAGAACAAGATCACTCGTTGGCATCCACACTTTAATTTAGAAAAGGTAAGCATTGAGTGCGGCGATGGCCCAATTAATTTTCGTTAATCCACCTTGAACCTGCTTTTCTAAAATATTTATTGTTTTCGCAATTTTTTTATTTTGAAAAAATTGAAGATATCAAGTCAAGGTTTGCCTGTTGTTCATTTCTAGTTCAGCGAGTGAAATGAGTTTTCCAAATCAAATAACTTTAAAACGAACCTATGCCGGTTTTTTTTAAGTAAATGTTTTCTGTTTAAATGAAAACATGGATATAGAATGTATCTGTTGCAGGTGCCAGACATTGAGGAAGTCCAACTTCCCCAACCTCCAGAAGACGACAAAGTGAAAACTGCCAAAGACTTCTTGGAAAGGGCACGTGTTCTTTTCAGTTGCAACACTCGTATGGAGCAGGCTCTTTTAAAACTCCATCAAGCCAAAGAGAATCAGACTCACGCTGAGGCACAAGCTGCACAAGCGGTGGAGGAAACTGAGCGAAAAATGCCTGAATCAGCATTGAAAGGTACAAGGAATTATTTATAACAACTTCAAAATTTACAGTGGATTAACCCCCGATAGGTATTCCTAAAGCGGTCCTAGAAAGAGTGCGCCAAAAGCAAGCTGCAAAGGCTTTAGTTTCCATGACAAGATCAGTGCATAAAGAAAAGGAAGTTCAGATGTACTCCAGACTGCCTGTGCTAGCAAAATTGACCAGAAATATCTTTGTTTCGGAAAAGAAAAGCGTCTTACCATTGGACACGCTTGTGGATAAGCTCGGTATTAGTTACAGGGGCAATCTGAGTAGATGTGAGATGGAGGATCACTTGAGGATCCTGGCAAACGATCTGCCCAGTTGGTTGGTTTTCAATAACATTCGAAACTGTGTTTATTTGAGACTGGACAAGAACGCCGACCTGAGTTTAGTGATCGCTAAACTGGAAGCCCTTTGTCTTCAAAAGAGTAGCTCTTAATTATTTTGGCTTTCAAGGTTTAATTATTTTCAATTATCTTGTGATTTTTAAGGTCGATTATTTAGCCCGAATATTAGTTTTTTATTTGAACAAGCATAATTAAATGTGTTTTATTGTCCTCAAGCAAGGGTGGCTTGGGTAAATCGACTAACCAACCATAAGTTGTCGGTGGCGTTCAACACATCCTGTATTTATTTTCCGTAATAATGTTTTATTTCAACGCGCTATTTGCGTTGAAATAGAAAAAGTAGTGGTGAATGGGTTTTTTAATCAATGTCTTTTTGGAGTTATTTGAGGACTTAAGTCAAAAATAAATGGAAGTTATGCAATCAAGGTTGCAATTTGAACTGTACCAATAATGTTTATGTAATATATTTTCTTATTTTTCACGGCAAAGTGTAAAAATGTATAGAAATAGGATTTTTGACTGATTTGTTTCCAAAGGAAGTAGCTACCTACATACGTATTCGCTTATTTAATATATGTTGATATGGGCCTTATAGTTTAATGTTTGTTCATAATATGTTGCAGAAGGTTAAAGTACACGCTGGGAATTTGTTTTTTTTTTATTTCCTAATTGGTGGTGAGTGGCTACTGTCGTGCTTATTAAGAGCAAAGTTTGAAATTTAAACGACTTGGAAAAACGCACCGGCAGGTCAATTACTATTTAAAAACGCGAGTATTTTGCTTTCGACATTTTATCTACAAAGCCCGATTCTAAAACATTAATGGAATAGTCAATATTTTGGATTTCGCGGTTTTTTTTAAATTTTTGGTCAATATGCAGTTTGGTCCACTAAAGTTCCATGGCCACTTCATTTAAAATGTGGATATTCGGAGAAAAATTTACGCAAAGAAATTAAAGTGAAATAATCTAGGGAATCTGCAGGGTTTATAAATGCTTCGGCAACGCTGCTGAGCTGCGCAAATTTACCCCTATCCAGACTGCGTCTCTTTTCCAGACGCATTGTCACAATGGTTTTCCAAGGAGAACTTCCCTTAGATTAAATAGAGATATTATTTTGGGCCACTTTCACAGATCGGGTAAGTTTAATTATCTGCGTATATTAGTATAGGATGGAAGTCAGCTTTTGGCTAAGACTCTCAAGGTCTTTCAACAAGGAAGTTCCATTCAAAATGGGGGCTTGCCATTTTCTCGAAACATCAAAGGATCGTTGAAGCCGTCGGATTTCTTCGCTATGGATAATTTGGGACCAAAACTTGGAGTTTTAGTCGTAGGTTAGGAAAGCTCTGTTAGTTTGCCACTTAGGTCATCACTCGAGGTTACGTCCACTAAAATGGCTACTTTTGTAAATAGAACACTCTGTATACCACAAATTAGTCTAAAAGCCGAATAATTGCACATAATACGGTCAAACTCATAGAACTCAACTGACGGGCATTCAATCTAAATGTCAGTTTAAATAAAACTGACAATTTTGACTGCTCTGAACGATCTGCTGGTGTCAGTCTGGGACAGTTACTGAAATTTAAAAAACAGGTTCTTCGAGTTTATTCGAGGGAATAAATCGAAAATTAATTATTTATAAATAAGCCAATGTCATTTAAAAGGAGTTTTAGTACCTAAACTATCCAATGGCCAAATAGCTCGGGAGTAATGACTTCATATCCACTTACTAGCTAGATGAGAGGTAAAGTATAAAAGCATTCAGGTTCCGTTGGTTTGAAGCATTTGGGTTTGAACAAAGCGATTTCTAAATAAGCAATCTGTAAAAATCAAGTAAAAACTAATATGACGCATTTGTAATTGCTGATGTGATTTGGAGGGCAAAGCCTGCATTTTCAAGCCCGTTAAAAATATGCCGCCTCTATTTCGCTGGTTCTGCCTCATTACAGATATTTCTATTCAATTTATTTGGTATCGTAGATCTGAATCCAACAACTATGCGTTGACGAAGAAGTGAGCTGATAAGGTAAAGAATGCTGCTAGCTCGACGATTCCCAGGAATCCTGTACACGCACAGATGTACCTTTTATTGTGCAGGCATAATTTTTTCCACCTTCATCTACTTCCTGTTCAAATGGAATGTATTGTGCGTGAATCTTCAAGCGTGGCAACATGTCAGACGGATGGTAAGTTTTTTTTGCATTTTACTATTATTGATCGTGGCAAGCGTGCTCGGCACAATGCCGTGAGCAAAGTTCATTGGGATTAAATTATCCAAGAGCCCAATCAGGGGCGGCATCTGTATTTTAGCTGCTTGATTACTTGCGATGTTAACATCGCTTATATAAACATTACGCTCTGTATAAATCGAATGCAAGTGTTGCGCCGTGATACGAGAGGTGTTATTACGCATTGACGCATAGAGCAGCATCAACACAGTGTCACCCAGGCCTAACTCGTACTCATATCATTCCACACTCGAATTGAATATCTCGAACCATTTCATTTATTATTCTTGTGACTAATTTGGCCGTTTTGTTTTAGTGCAACCTCTACGAACAAGGCATAGCAGTAGGTTCGCTTTGCGCGCCACTTTGCCTGTCCAAAGACATTAACTCGCTCACCTGCCACTCGTTCCAAGCGGCAAAAGAGGCAGTCTTTAGTGCAGAATGGCATCACATAAAACTAGTGTTCAAATCAGTCGCAACGGACGTTCAGCCAATCCATTGGTACGATAATGGCGTGCTGAAATATCCCAGCGAAAAAGAGTTCCTATCGACAATACGTACAATAGTGAAACGGAAACTGAATCTGACCATAGCGTATACTACTGCTATGATGCTAGCGCGATTGAAGCCGTCCTATGTGGAGAAAGAGCCGATAAAGCGCCGGCAGGAAATGGAGAGCCTTTGGTACTTGTTGCAGGACAACGAGTATTTGCTCTCGACCATGTTTACGGATAAGGATGTTTTTCCCCAGCTGATTGGGACTTGCGGACCGTACTTTGCTGTCGAGTATCTGGAGCCTGTGCCGTTCACCTCGTCGCTGTTCTCCATGGGAGATACTCGGGAGAAATGGGGGCAGAGGCTGAAATTGGCCCTGCAAATCATGGAGTTGCTCAATGAGCTGGATATCAGCTTCAGAGTACCATTCCACTTATGCGACATCAAACTGGATCACTTTGCCTTCACGAGCAACATGAAAAAGCTGAAATTCATCGACCTGGACGAGGCTTTTCCCAGAACGGTTCTAAAGTCCTACTTTGAGAGGATCGGCAGTTGCAAAAGCGACGACGATTGCGAGTTTTTGGACTGCCGATCCACGTGTAACCGAACCGTGCAGAAATGCGACTCGGCCATAGGCAACAACAATTTGCAGATTGTGTGCGAAAAAATCTTTTTGGGCTGGCGACTGTCCAATACGATTCTGGTGCCTGGGTTGCTGATGTCGCAACACACTCCGTCCGAATTGGCCGCGATCTTAAGACAATGCGCCAACCCTGATGGGATAGCTGAAAAAGGGAGGAGAATACCTGATGATGATTTACGGAAACGACTGTTCAGCTTGCTATTTGAAATGGAGCAATCGGCTAATAACGACATTTTGCTTTGGTGATTGTTGTTAATTAATAAAAGCTGCTGTTGAATGTTGCAGATTTTTTCTTATATTCATAGTTTAGTTAATACTTGGTGTTGGAAATGCTCTATTATCCAGAGCTGGTGTTCTGGTGGAGTCCAACTCTTTCCCTCGTTGCCATTTTAAAGTTCTTTTGATCTACCCCGTCATTGCTCTTGTAAATTGAATCAATTCCTGAAGTAGAGATTTTTAAGTAGAGAATCTTAAGTTTTTTAAAAATTCCTCGAATTCTACATCGTTTTCAGCAGAAGGAAATGAGAAGGTGAACAAAAGGACACAAATATTTTTATTAAAAAAATGGTGTGCGTCACGAGACGCTCGACAGAAGTGATAACTTTATAAATTAATAGAAACCTTAAAATATTGAACTTGTTTAACGCATGATGGCAATAACTATTTTATTTTATAATCTTAATATTCTTGTTAGTCTAATAATCTATAAATGGACCAGGAATAGGTAAAATTTAATTTAATTTCCTTTTAAATGTAAAATATATTTCTTATTTGCAACATTTAACATTCTTTAACGAGATGTTGTAGATATTGCTCTTCTTGGGTTTGTGTAAACTCTTCTTCTTGAGTTTCTGTATTTTTTTGTCGTAATTTCTTATTTGCTTTTTATAATCTTTGACGTTCAGCACTATTTCGTGGTTGCTGAAAGCTACTTCTTTGACTTGATCTATTACTTAATGCTCCCTTTTTAGCACGAAATCGTGTTTGGCGTTCAGCATTACTTAATACTTTTCGCGTTGTAGCATGTTTTTGAGACTGCTCTTGTGTATGTTGTTCATGAACGTCTGCTACAACTTGTATCTGAATAGGACTAAAAAATCAATTAATTTTGGTGATTGGAAGACGTTC
>NW_026018611.1:5282388-5297412 GCF_020466585.1 Dendroctonus ponderosae
AATCGTGCAATACAATGCAAATGGACATCATCTGGACTACAGACGGAGAGTAAGACATAGGGAATCGGTACCGGGATTCTATCGATACGATTTAATTTAATTTAACCTTTCTTGATACGAATTTGCAACAATCAACAATCAATCAGGCGATTTAAAATAGGTCCAACAGTTTTTCAAAAACTTTATTGATACGAATTTGCAACAATCAATCAGGCGATTTAAAATAGGTCCAACAGTTTTTCAAAAACTTTATTGTAGTGGCAATGTGCAATCTCATTTGCAATGATAAATACCCGGCCGTTTGAAGATGATTTTCAAAAGTTTGTAATACATTCTTCGGCAAATTGATGGACGATCCGCATTTTTTAGTGTGTATAATTGTGTGTGTACTTTAATTGGAAATTTAAAAGAAGGCGAAACTCGAACAGGCATTTAGTACATGAGCACCCTTAACCTAGTATTTACAGTATCTGCAGCTTCTCCCTTGATAATTTGTTGATTCATTGCTATCAGCGTTCTAAAATAAACTGCATCGAACACAATAATGTCACACTCAATAATTGATAAATCAAAATCACTGTCAGTTTAATAACGCAATGTGCATTTGAAAAGTTTATCAGATCTACAGATGCACCCGTACTAAGAGAAAAATGTCGAATTCAACGTGCATGTGTGCGTCCCAAGCCTCAGGCGCGAAGAGGCCGGAGTGGGGGTCGCCGTGAAAGAAAAAAATTGGTTCACCCTCCCATAAAAAGTCATCACTTCAAAAATTCATAGAAAATCACCTAGAAAGCCTGCATGGGCTTATATTTGTGCAAATAACTCGAAAACGAAGACAGATATGAAAAAACTGCAAGAGATCAGAAAATTCTTAAATTGAGCAGCAAATGCAAAAATGTGTTTGGTCGAAGTCAGTGGTGCACCACATAAAAGCTCGGGTGGGTAAAAGGGGTATGCGCCTGAAAAAAAAACTAGAATGGAAACTTTGGAAAGGTTGTGAATCACCCTGTATGTACCGAAATTTTCAAAGAAGTGGAGATCGATTTTTTCAAAAAACCAGCAACTCTCTCAAAGCGCCCCGAATTGTACTTACTTTTTGTCAGAAGGAAGCCAGGAATGCAAACATCATTGAAAAAAATGCTAGAATCTTCACAATAATGGTCTTCGTCATAATATCATATATAATATAATTCATAATATGCTTCGAAATAATGGTCATTTTCAGTTAATTGTTAGTAGCTTTGGAGCGGTAACGATCTTTAACCGTCAATATCTTTCGTATTATGCACCCAAAAACTTTGCATATTAAGTTTCTCAAATTGCCTAAAATTTTACTTCAGTTTGAGCTCAAGCAGGAGGAAAATGCAACGAAATCTTCAGTTTTTTTCCAAAAATCCCAAAGGCTCCTCTAAAGTAAACCAAATCCGGTTCGAAGAACCAATCATTTGTTCAAAAAGGCAACTCTTTCTACCTGTTTTTTGTCTTACAAAAAATAGAGGCTTTGATAAAGTTTTTTTGTTGAAGACAAATTTCAGCCGCCGCTGTTGGACGGAAGGCGTCCCGATGCCATCGGCTGAAACGCGTGCGCTACCGCGTCGGTGGCGCCCCGACGTGTGAACGCGACTCCCCAAACGACCTTGCAACGTCCTTCCTGCGAGAGTGTGTTGATAGTGGCCAGCGGAATCGGTCGTTTTGTGCGTGTTTCACCTCGTCTTCGCGCTCCAACACGACGCGACCAGTTTGCCGGCTTATCACCAGGTTTGTACCATTTTTTTCACGTTGGTAAACGTGCTGTTTTTGCTCTGGTTTTCCCATTTTGTCTAACGATTTTTCCGAACGTTAACTATACGATTACCGTCAAATATTCGAAACGATCAATCTGCAATTACCGGTTTGTTTATGTTTGTTTTTTGGACATTTTTCCTTAATTAACCGCTTTCTGTGAAAAAACCTAAACATCAAACCAAAAAAATAAAATTAAGTTCTTATCGAAGGGGGAACGGTTTTGTTTACATCCATTTTCCTGCGCGTCTCGCATACCAAGAGCGCAAAGTTAATAATTTTAAGTTTTTAAACAGTTTTTCCATTTGACGCGCCTGGGAGTGCACAATTTCACGTTCTATGCACACTTTTTCGGGTTCAACTAGACGAGGCCAAGAATGTGTAGAATAATCCATCTGAGTTCCATTCAATGTTTTGAAAAAAATCAACCTTTCAAGCTGGGAAACCTTAAAAAACCGCTGTGCGCTATGCAGGCAACTAAGTGAATGATCTCGAATGCATCAAAACAACTTTCGCAATTAACGCATGACATGTTGGGATAGTGCAAGATTATTGGGGTGATTCATTAAGAAAGGGCAGTATTTACATATAGATAAACACACAGGAGAAACGGTTCCTTAAAATAAGATAACTGAGTTCAACTGACAAAAAAATTGATGATTTTGATGAAAATTTCAGACAATAACACTTTAACTCGATCAATTTCTAGATGCTTCTAAATAATACAATTACAACCATTTCGTCTTGCCACAAATGCAAAAAGTATTTCTCATTGAATACCTTTTTGTAACGTTTTCCGGCAGAACTAAAAATCTATGGGCGAAAGGTCGGGCAATTGCGCTGGCCAGGTAG
Organism: Dendroctonus ponderosae; assembly: GCF_020466585.1. NCBI lineage: Eukaryota > Metazoa > Arthropoda > Insecta > Coleoptera > Curculionidae > Dendroctonus > Dendroctonus ponderosae. Next base: position 5,285,023 of record NW_026018611.1, read on the forward strand.
CAAAACCCCACATTTCCCGTCCCAATTCGGAGTAGTTTTCGGTTAAAAAAATCCTCTCGATCCTTCTGCATTGTGGGGGACCGCCTGGAATATTCAACGCCCAAACCAGGCCATTTTTTCGGTAGAGTTCCGCATAAAAGGTGTTTGAAATTATCGCCGTTTGTTTTGACTGGGCGGTTTAATCACCTGCACTGATTTAATCTTATCAAGAAAACTACTACTATTAATGAATTGTAAACTACAGGTACGTATGCATGTTGTATGCATACGTAATAATTTATAAATTTGATAATATCATATTTTTAAAACACTTGAAATTGGCGGAACGTATACAAGGCTTATAGCACATCATAAATAACTTTTGCGAGCGATTATTACTTGTTTGGTTATTTGACAACGCTAATACTATTGTTTATCAGCCCGTATTTATACAGAAAAATACCGAGTTTATGACCATTCAAGTTTCATCTTAGACATATACATACAAGGTGTCCCAACTTGTTTTCTTTACATTTTTGCAATACGACGTTGAACACTTTCAACCAAATAATACCGGTTGATCGCAAACTTGCTTTACTCTTTCGTTGGGACACCCTGTACATATTATAATGGCATAATATCTACGAAATTTTAGTCGAAAACCCCAAAAAGCTTTTGACTTTAGTCTAATAAAGCTTCAGCTCATAAGTGAAATATTTTAAGCGGCGGAGGTATCAGGTTGTAACGTAGCAACGGGCCGGCTATCTTGCATCTGGTATAAGTCGTATGTGTCCGAGGGAGACAACCGATAGTAGCTACGTTCTTGAATATAAGTTAGGAAAATAAGTTTGAGTGAGCGCGTGTCCTTCAAGCGAATACATATCTGAAGATGCTCACGATGCGTGCTAGCGAAACATCAGTACCAAATGGGTCATAAATTGTTCAAAAATGTCGACGGGATTTTAGCTGAACACCCGAGTAACTTTCGTCTATTCAATTTTAACGATTATTCAATAAACAACGTCGAAGCCGATCGCTTGGATACTCGGCCGGATTAAGATCAGGGCTGTACGCAGGCCATTGTGGCCGTGGAATTTCAACCAGATTTAAAAGTCGACTTGCATTATGAACCACATGCGGTCGTGCGTTATCACGCACAAGTATTCATTTATTCATTAATCATCCTCAAGAAACTACTGCCAGGCTCCTTCCTATACGACCTATTGTGTGGAAATCTGAGCAAATAAGTGAATTTTTGTTGAAAAACACAATTTTTTTAAATGATCATGGAACGGCAAATGCAAAGGCGAATTCCTCAAGCTAAAGTTTGCAATAATATGAAACTAAAATTTCCATTCAGTCAAGGCCACATTAGGAATCCAATGCGGAGCATCAATTAAAAATGCAATATTTATATAACTAAAGGATCAATGTAATTTTCAATAATGACTACTAGTTATGCAGAAAATCTGTGTTTTTTTATCATTATGTGGTATTTTCATCTGTGATATACAGAGTATCACTTCAAAGAATTACTTGCTTGGAAATGTCGCAGTTTTGAAAATTTTGCCCGTTTGTTCTGTTTTTTGAGTGAACACACTCAGACCATATCAAAGTTACACGGTTTTTAAAAGTGGAACAAATGAAGCCAAACCGGAAAAGCCCGGTTTTGCAAAAACACTTGATGATTTAGATATTTGTGTTTAAATATACATTTTATTAGCCGAAAGCTGAAATTATGTCGAAAAAATACGCCCAGGCCTGCGCGTGTTATCTTTAACATATCATTTTATTTTGGTGTGGAGCTATTTTTATTTCCAAAATAATAATGCTCGCCAATAATAAAATGTCATCTGGTCGGAGCATGATCCATTCGTTTATGCTACGTTGTAGCTGTTTTAGACTTAGTTTTCCAAATAGCCGACTGCTTCAGGCAGGTTTTTTTCCTGAAAATAGTCCATAAAATGTTCGGTGCGTAGGAGATAAAAGTTCACTCCCGATCATATTGAAAGTCGGAGGAGGCTATAAAATGACTGATTCAGACCGCCCATATTTCTGACATTTTCCAAAAAAAGTCCAGAAAATTTCAAACAAGCCTTAAACAGGATGTTATAAATACTTTAAAAGTTCCTTCCTATCTAGTCATTATCTGTCAAACTTCTGTCTGTTGAATTTAGTCGATTGTTTAAAGACGACCTGGAAATTTGCCAAGTTCAAGATAGAGAAGGCTTTTCTTAGGCGTTTAGTGCCATTTTTCCGACGAGTACAGCGATTTTAGCAAAGAAAACGCGAAAAAACCTACACGCTATCTGACGTTTGCTGTCAACTTGACAGCGGCCATTATGATATGCGCTTGATAGGAACCACACGGGACTTAATATGCACGTAAAGCGCCTGTTTGTAGATTTGAACACTTTTTGGAGGCTTGGTTCATCTGAAATTACCAAAAAATTCTTCTCTTTCCCATTTAAATTTAAATTAAAAAATAAAAAAAAAATTGTTGGACACTGCAGCCAGGCCAGTGGAATCTCAGCTTTATGGCGTAGTTAGTGCGTAATTAGACGTGTAAATACCTCACAGTTTGCGAAAAAAACCGACTGACATTGAATTTATTTTTAGTAGAGACGCCTCTGATGATTTGGGTGACAATTACTAATGCACAGAAACTACATCAAAAGGCAGACGATCTATTTTTAAGCTTAGTTTCTCGACTGATTCGTTAGTAGATTTTGCTTTATGCTGGAATTAAAAGGAAATTGGCTGTTGGTAGGAATTTGGTGCTGACGTTTCGCCGGCATGCATGATTGGCATCTCCAGAAGTGCATTTTCTTGGAGAGCTCACACCCAAACGCGAAAACTCTGATGCGAAACTAATTTTCCCATTCACGAACGTAGTTGACATCTGTTGTTCTCTCTCGCACTCATAGGAGTCTATGGGAGCTGCAAGAGGGCCTGTGTACTGCTACGTTCGAACTTGATACCCTCGGCGCTTAAAATATTTCAGTCTTGACCTGAAGCTTTTGAAAACCACTCGACTTCTTTCGGCTTTCCAACTAAAACTTCGTTGAAATTGTGGAATAACGATGATTTTCCGGATATTAGGACGAGGTTGATAGGAATTTGCTATCCTAAACTACCCCGAAAGTCATCGATTTTTTCGATGGCTGCAGAAGCCACAGTTTCAACTCCCTTCTTGAAAGCCAGACCAGAAGAAAAATCCACTTTTTCCCCAACTCAACAGGTAAATAAGACAAAACGGTCTGATGCCAGGAAATTGAACTGTTAACACTAATTCGGGCGAATAAAACTCATTTAAATGTTGGCGCACAATCGCACATGTGCTCTCAATTTGTTTAAAAAAATTAGTTAATAAAGCTATAAAATGGCGCCGTATCTCCTATTGACGCGGACATGTTAATTGGCCTTATTGGCGCTCATGGACATAAATTGGCAAATAATGCGTCGAAGAGTTATTGGAATTATTTTCTTCTATTGGAATTAAATTCTTCAATTTGGAATTTTTTCCTAGTGTTTTCCTTTCAAGAAATAACGTTTACGTGACGAAAAGCGGGTGATTTGCTTGATTGGTGCATTGCTCACAGGCGCGAAAGATGCACTGTTGCAAAATTTAATTAAATTATTCGGGATTGGGATTTAAAAACCATTATCCAAAGTCTTGGTTAGTGGAACTTACACATTATAACAAACGGTTTTTATCAGAAGTCTTTAATTTTTATGTCGTTTTTTAGTAATAAAATACTTAAAAAATCTAATTATTCCACATATGACTTGATTTCAACAGATTCACGTTCAAATAAGCAGCGAATTTCAAATTAAATCTGCATAATTTATACAGGGTGAGCCAACAGAAGCACGCCCTAATAATCGACGTAAACCGCAGCAGTTTGTGAGTTTTCAGTCGAAAAATGAAACGCAGTTCATTGACTGCGTCCTGATTGCACTTAATAATAACATATTTTATGATGTCAAGTGTGGTGATTTTATTTTTAACCTCGCTGTAATAAATAAGAAAAGTTGAGTGAATTAAACCGAAAAATCGAAAATACCAAAACAATGATAAGGCGAGGAGACACACAAACAAACGATGGCATTGACATTGGCACTGACCTTACGCTTTTAACAGCAAAACAACTGGATATTTATGTACCTTAATATTATTAACAAATACATTTATTTACTGATTAAAAGGCCGTTAAATCCAGGCTGGTCTGATTTATGCAGATGCAAATATGCGCAACTGGATGTTACTTAACTATTGATCAGTGGTTTGATTGATTAGTTGGCTCGATGCATCCGATTAAGATGGGTGGGTTTTGTGATGATTAGTTTTGGGCGATTTAAAAAAAAAATCAATCCAAAAAGGTGAGCGATCGTGACTTTTTTCAAATTTAAATTATATTTTGCAATCATTTTGCATTGAGTGCAGTCAACGATAATTGAAAGTTTTGAATTGCAAATTGCCATTATATTTTAGCTGGAGTTAAGTCAATATTGCAACATTTGAATAATCAATGAATACTATCGATGTAGGAACTGGCATGGGCACCGTTATTTACGTTGATCGCCACTTAACAGTTTTGCTTTTTCTTGTTCCTTCAGGCGGCCCAGTCTTGTTTTGCTTGAATATTTCCATGTAAATTCGTTCATTTTTATGGGCCAACATTTTTTTTAATTCTTTGATTTTAATTAAAATATTTTCCAAAAACGTTTTCGGATTAGTTCTCAAACTCTGTGTTTTTTTGGCGTCAAAGTTGGCAGCTTGTCGGTTAATTAAACAATTAACCAGTTGATTTACGTCGCAAATCTAATTTTCTTCACTTAATTTGTTTACGTGGCTGCGAACTTATGAAATGATAAGGCTTTAATTATGTTATTCTGGAGTTTTGAGCCGTATTATTAGCATATGTGTATAATTTTTGACTTTCTTCCAATATTCCCAAATGATGTTCAAAGAAACATTGGCATTTATATTTAGCCGCGGTTAGTAAGCTTGCATGTGAGCGAGTAATTAGAGTTTACACATTTTCGGTGTCAAATTGGACAATTTCGATCCGCAAGGAGCATTGATGAAATATTGTACAAAATTATCAGGAAGTTGGCAGTAGTTTTGGGTAAAAAACGCGGTTTGTAGGAATACAGAGTTGCCTTTCTTGCGTACTTCCGAGGTTCCTACGCCGCGCAGTGTTGCCCGCTTGTTTCACTCATCAGCTATTTTTCGTTCGTAAAGCATCAAAGAGAAATTGGAAAATGTTTTAAATGTTTTTCGACTCTTGAGAAAAATGTGAAAAGGCAAGACAGACAGCCGTTTTAGGTCCATCAGACGTTCGACCATTAAGGCGCATTAAACGGGGCAATAAACTCCAATTTAAGCTGATTGTGCCTCAATTCAACAGCCATAATGTTTGAAATCGAGATCTGGTACAACTCTGCTGGGTTTATTAATCCGATATGGATTGACGTTAATGTGGAGTTATTTTCGAGCCATGATCGTTGTAAGCAGCAGAAAAATGTGTATCTGCAATGCTGTCCGAAATAGATCAAACTGATTTAATTATGGAATTGACCTGATGTGGCCCGAGGATGTGTTTCCGATTCGTATTTGAACGCATTGAGGTACTGACATTTTGATATTTTAGTTAGAGGATAGGATTTAACTGGTGACTTTATAAGATACTGCCAGACGCCATCGACTCAAACGCCCTGTATATGTGTACTCGACAGCTTTTCAGCTACGGTTTAGTACTTTGTCCGGAAACCTCAAACCGCTCAAATGATCCAGGAATGCCCAGAAATGGAACTTACTGATGAGCAATAAGAGGAAAGGATGGCTAATGTTGATTGGTTTTGGTCTTTAATCAAAGAAGAGAAATTACTTTTTTGTGCCTATATTTTTTATTGTTTTATGGTTTTTAAATTTAATTTAATTAAAGTGTCTTTTACAGATTGTGAAAATCTCAAATCGATTCTTGTCTTAGATTAGAAGTCCAGTTTTTTAAAGATTGTCTAGTTGTATGAAAACATTCATTTCTAGGCAAACATTTTGAAATTTGGCAATCATCGAAGTTAAACGTGATTTGAATGATTTTTTCGGAATTTTCAGACTACGGTGTCTTTTGTTTGGTTTTGGTTGGTTTGTCTTTGGTTTGGCGAAAATTTTAAGTCGCTCTGGATTGTCTAGGTTGAATCACAAATTTTTATAGAGAAATCGCATTTATGTTAAATCATGGTTTTCTAGGTCAATATTTAGACAGTCGGCAAAAATTAGGATTTTGTGCGATTTGAATGAACTTTTTTGCATGTGCATATTGAGGTATCTTCTACAGTCTGAAAATATCACGTTCCTGCTTGCTCTGGATCAAAAGTATGGATTTTTCAAACAAAGGCGTGCGAATTTCTAACCAAATTCAGAAAGTCGCAAAATTTAGGATCTCGTGCGATTTGAATGAAAATTTTAGGAGTTGCAGATTGAAATGGCTTCTGTAGATGTTGAAAATATCACGTTGCTGCTTGCTCTGGATCAAAATTTTGGATTTTTTAAAGAAAATCCTGCATTTGCATTAAATAGTTGTTTTCTAGGCCAACATTCAGAAAGTCGAAAAAAAAATAGGATCAAGTGCGATTTGAATGAAATTCTTAGAAGTTGCAGATTGAAGTGTTTTCTGTAGATCCTCAAAATATCATGTTGCTACTTGCTCTGGATCAAAAGTATGGATTTTTCATAGAAAGTCGTTCATTTGTGTTGAAAACTTAATTTCTAACCCAAAATTCAGAAAGTCGCAAAATTTAGGATCTCGAGTGATTTGAATGAAAATTTTAGAAGTGTCAGACTGTAGTGGTTTCTGTAGATCCTGAAAATATTACGATGCTGCTTGCTCTGGATCAAAAGTTTCGATTTTTTAAAGAAAAGCCTGCATTTGCATTAAAATGTTGATTTCTATGCCAACATTTAGAAAGTCGAAAAAAAATTAGGATCATTTGCGATTTGAATGAAAATTTTAGAAGTTGCAGATTGAAGTCTCTTTTGTAGATCCGGAAAATATCATGTTGCTACTTGCTCTAGATCAAAAGTATGGAGTTCTTAAAGAAAAGCCTGCATTTGCATTAAAACGTTGATTTCTAGGCCAACATTCAGAAAGTCGACAAAAATTAGGATCAAGTGCGATTTGAATAAAAATTTTAGAACGTGCAGACTGAAGTGGCTTCTGTAGATCCTGAAAATAGCCTGTTAGTACTTGCTCTGCATCAAAAGTATGGATTTTTTAAAGAAAGTCGTTCATTCGTATTGAAAACTTAATTTCTAACCCAAAATTCAGGCAGTCGCAAAAATTAGGATCAAGTGCGATTTGAATGAAATTCTTGGAAGTTGCATATTGAAGTGTCTTCTGTGGATCCTGAAAATATCATGTTGATACTTGCTCTGGATCAAAAGTGTCAATTTTTTAAAGAAAAACCTGCATTTGTATTCAAAAGTTGATTTCTGGCCCAACATTCAGATAGTCGGCAAAAGAGGCAGAGATCGACTGGGATTTAAATGAAACTTTTAGAGGTTGCAGAGTAGAGTATGGTCTATAGATGCTGAAAATATCATATTGCTACTTGCTTTGGATCGAAAGTCTCGATTTTTTAAAGAAAAGGCTGCATTTTGAAAGTCGACCAAAATCACGATCGAGTGCGATTTGAATGAAATGTTTCGAAGTCGTAGAGCGAGCTCTTCTATGGATTCTGAAAATATCACGTTCTTACTTGCTTCGAATCAAAAGTTTGGCTTTTTTAAGGAAACCCCTGCACTTGCATTAAAACGTTGATTTCTAAGCCAACATTCAGAAAGATCCTAAAAAATCAGGTTGCTACTTGCTTTGGATCAAAAGTCCAATTGAGCCAAATTCCTTTCATATTTCGTCAAAAGACCGACAGAAAATCGATCGTCTGTTGGTGTTTCGACGAAGCATCAAAACTGAGTCAAGAAACCTTTCGGTTTTACTGACTTTGTTGACTTTCTCCTCAAAAAAAAAACTTAGAAACAATGTAACTTTTGCAATTAGATCATCAGCTATTGCTGCCTTGTAAGGAATAAGACCAATTTCGCACCACCTTCTATCAATGAACATGGAGTTAGCATGAAAAGAGCATTCTGTTTGTTTCAGATCTATTTGAAAATGGCATCCGAACAAGATAAATGTGGCCTCAGTTCATTGCTTCTTCCAATATCATGCCGAGACAGAGCCGAAGCTTTCGCTAGAAGCCTTCAGTCTCGTCTCAGTTCTTTGGGCTCAGACAGTTCGACGGAGGAGAGAAGCTGGTTGGGTTCTCACGAAAGCACAGTCGCTCTTACACAGCCCGTTCTCAATCCCGACGCCGAACGGTATTTGGCGCTGGACATCCTGGAGTCGCCTTGCAGTCCACACGAAGAGATCGAGGAGACCGAGGTGCACAAGCTGCTGAACAAAGATCGGTTAAGGGAACCGAATGGCGAGTGCCGGCTGCCCAAGTTGAACGAGAATGAAGTAAAATGTAATGGGCAGACTAACGGCTTGGTCCCTCATTATTCTGGAGACAGTGACAGTGAGGTGTTCTACGACCTGGATGATGATTCTTCGACTCAGCTTTATACAAATGGATTCGCTCATTCACAAGCCACGTCCAGTAGCAACACGTACGCCACTTCATTGGATTGCACACCGCAGCCTTCGGTCAGTGATGAGCTGAGCACTTTGAGCCTGAAGGACGACATCTCATTGGTTGAGGCGGGCAGCATCTGTGAAGACTGTGAGAAGAATCGGGAGGAGGGCAAAGATGCAACCTTAGAGACTGATGTTAGCCACTTAGCAGTACCTGAAGGGCCGACGTTGGAGTGTCGCGCCGATGCAAAAGAAGAGCCAGTTGAGGAGGCTGGTCCGAGTGACGAGCCGGACGAAGCAGCTGATGGTGAAAACGATAATGAACCGATACCGCGAGTTCGGAGATGTTCCTCTTTGAAGACCGGCAAAACACCCCCGGGGACTCCGGGCAGGAAGAAAATTGTGAGATTTGCAGATGTGCTGGGTCTCGATCTGGCGGACATTCGGACGTTTTTAGATGAAGTCCCCAAAGTTCCCAAGTCGGCGTACAACGACCTCAGCGACGTCGATCTGTCCGATTCATCGGACATTTGTCCAGTTAGTCACGGTATCCAGTTCCATGGCATCAGAGCGGAACGCATCTTGGTGCCTCTGTTCGAGCAGCCGTCCGGACTGCCCAATTTCCTGGATCTAGTCAGAGACCAGCAGGTGTGTCTCGAAAATGCCTTAGTAGAAGATCCGATTCTATTTTTGATAAAAGGAACAGTTCGCGTTCGCAACTTAGACTTCCACAAATCTGTACATATCCGATATAGCATAGACTCTTGGAGCACATATGCCGACGTCCAGGCGACGTACCTCAACAACTCTTGCGACGGCTTTTCGGACAGGTTTTCCTTTAGAATTTACGCGCACACTTTGACGATTGGCCAGAAGATCGAGTTTGCCTGTCGATTTCAGTGCAAAGGGTGCCAATATTGGGACAGTAATGGAGGACGAAACTACTGCTTCCATTGCTTACCTGTCGCTTCCAACAACACCACAACCCCGGTCTTAATCAATCTTGGACATGCGGATTGGGGTGCCAGCTTTTATTAGTAAGTATTTGGGGTTTTTTCAACCTCTTCTCTTCTCTCTTTCTTGATCTGAATATCCATTATTAATTTTTTTGTTTGTTTTGATTATTCCCCTGTTATACAGGGTGATTCACAACCTTATGGATACAGAGCAGGGGCGGAGGACCTCAAAACAAATCGAGTTTCCATTTAAGTTTTTTTTCTCAGGTCCATGGCCCATGGCTAAAAAGATACAGGGTGTTTAAGGTTCAAAAAAATGTTGGTATTTTCTCTTTAACTCCTACAGTTTATGAGATATTTTGCTCAAATTTTTAACGTAGGCTAATGTTTAGACCGTTTACCCGTAGGTAAGGCGACTGGTTGTGAAACTCTACAGGGTGTTTTTTTACCCCCCAGAACTTTTTTGTGGTGCGCCACTGACTTCGACCGAACACATTTTTACACTTGCTGTTTAATTCAAGAATTTGCTGATCTCTTGCAGTTTTTTCGTATCTGTCTTGGTTTTCGAGTTATTTGCACAAATATAAGTCCATGCCATTTGGGCGATTTTCTACGAATTTTTAAATACATTTTTTTGTATCCTTTTGTTCACATTTTTCTGTCAAGGCTTCAAGTGAAAGTTGAAGCAAAAATAGTGATGACTGACGAGTTAACTTTAAAATTTATTATTTTCTTACTTTAATTTAATTTACAATAAATGAGGTTTATCGGCTGTAAGCTAATCCAAAAAAAATAAACAAAAATGTAACGAATATTTCAACTTATTATGAAAATAATTTCTTTCACAAAAAAATGTGAACAAAAGGACGCAAAAAAATTATAAGAAAATTAATTGAAAAACACCCAGGAACCCTACCTACATCGACTTATATGTGTGCAAATAACTCGAAAACAAAGGCAGATACGAAAAAACTATAAGAGATCAGAAAAGTATTAAATTGAACATCAAATTCAAAAATTCGTTCAATCGAAGTCAGTGGCGCATTATAAACAAGTTCGGGGGGGTAAAAGGCGGTATGCCTCCAGAAAAAAGCACACCCTGTAGATTTTTACAACCGGTTGCCTTACCTACGGGCAAAGGGTCTAAACATTAGCCTACGTTAAAAATGTGAGCAAAATATCTCATAAACTGTAGGAGTTAAAGAGAAAATACCAAAATTTTTTTGAAACTTAACACCCTGTATCTCGTTAACCATGAACCTGAAAAAAACCTTAAATGGAAACTGGACTTGTTTTGAGGTCCTCTACACGCCCCCTGCCCCGTGTCCATAAGGTTGTGAATCACCCTGTATAACGGGGATAGACTTTTTTTCAAGCTCACTTATTGACAAGAAGAAGTTAACGCAACGTAGCAAACGTAGTCTTTAAAATATATATTTTTTTAATTGGAGCGCACCGGTTTTGGGTCAAAAGTGGTCGAATTTTGCAAGAATTGAATGCAGTTTTAAGGGTGTTTAGATGAAAGTGTCTCCTGTTGACTGTGGAAGTCCCAACTCTCTCTATTTGAGCTGGATTAAAAGTCCGGATTTTCGTTGTTAGAAACTTTCAGAAAGTTGGCAAAAATCATCGATTGAAGGCGAACTTAATGACATTTTACAAAGTTTCAGATTGAAGTATTTTCTATAGGGTCTGAAAATATCACATGGCGACTTGTTCTAGATTAGGAGTTAAGATTTTTTTCAAAAGAGCGTGTATTTGCATTAAAACTTTGCTTGCTAAACTTTTGCAAAAATCGACATTGCATGCGCTTTGATTAAAATCTTCACCACTCACCGATTGAGGAATCTTCTATACATAGATAGCGAGAATATCCAATCGCACCCTGCCCTCGAATAGAAGTTAGCAGTTTTTAAACAAGAGCGCGCCAGCACATTTTAAGACATGCCTTGGTCGCAATTTTCGGAGAATTATCCTAATTAACGAGCAACCTGTATATAAAATTCCCAGTTCATTGTATTTCAGGTTTTATTTTATTTTTATATTCCTGGTCCAAAAAAATGCTAAACATCGTCTTGTGTTCGGTGTTTTCCAAAAGTTTCAATGCTGTTGAAGATGAACTGAAGGTTATTATTAATTTAATACTATTTCTAGATGCAGTAAATCGAAAACGACCATAAAGTGTTTAACAGATAGACTTGGAAATGCACATGTCGTGTTTTAGTTCCAAGCATTGATGTGTTTGGGTTAATTTCGATTTAGAATTGGCCAGTTGCCATACAGCTGACCAACAGAACCTCAAGTGTGCAACAATCAAGTTTGTTTTTAATTAAATAATAAAGGCAAAGCATTGCTTTTGTATTTAAGGTGTAACAAAAATTCGAGGGTGTTTTATCATAATGCGCAAGTGATTTAGGGACTGTGTGTAGAAGGTTTTATGAGGTTTCTTTAAATATGTTCTCTGAGAAAATAGCGATGTCCGAAATCTTTTGCGCTTCTTTAATTTACTAATTGAAGTTTTATAATCCTCTAGTTTTAATGTCGAGAAGATTCGGATCGACACATGTTTGAAGAATAAGTTTCAAAATACAGTTGAGAAAACCGCCGAAAATCAATTTCTTCGAATCGAAACCCCCATTTTTGATAATTTTGTCTGATTCAGTATTAAAATTAATTGTAAGTTTGTGTAAGGTTGTCTATTCCAAAAGTGTGTAGTTTTCGAAATATTATCGGGGGTAATTGCACAAGTGCTTCAAAATTACCGATAATTTTGCATGAAAGCTTGTTGTCTAAAAACTGCATGAGTTTATTTTCATATT
>NW_026018611.1:5297462-5307210 GCF_020466585.1 Dendroctonus ponderosae
CTTCAAAATTACCGATAATTTTGCATGAAAGCTTGTTGTCTAAAAACTGCATGAGTTTATTTTCATATTGTGGCGAAAAAGCCCGACTCCGAAGGAAGAGGGCTTTTTCGTTCCAATGTGGACATAAACGAATGCAGTTTTTACAAGACAACAAGCTCGAATGCAAAATTATCTGTTTATTTTGATGCACGAGTGTAATTTTGTTGAATATATCCTCAGTAAACAAAGTAAATGTGGATTAATTGTATTTCTATTATATTTTAATACACTTTTAATTTTATTACTTATGTTTATTAAATATAATTTGAATATGTTAGGTACTTCAGGAAGACATTTGATGTCTAATTCAACATGAAAAGACACCTGTCAAATATTTTTCGTAAACAATGCAATTATCGTTAAGTGATAATTGCACACTGTGCAATTACCGCTGTAATTTTTCGATAATTGCACACTTCAAACGGGCAGAATATCATACGAAGGAAATATTCAATTTAACGTTTTTATATGGCTATTTTGCCGCATCTTATTTTAAATCCTGTCACTCTTAGTTGTCATGACGAAAGTGGCCATTTTTAATACAATCAAATGTCAAAGGAATACTGACAGCTGTCAGTTACCTTTTGAAAAAAATCATAATCATGCCGCGACGCTTAAATTATACAAACGAAGAATATTTAAACTTATTTATTATTAGAGATAAAGAGCATGAAATCAGAAATCAAATTGGAGAAGAATTAAATTTAATGAACAGAGACAAATATTTCTTGACTCTCCTGCCTTTTCTTCTCTCTTCAAAACCGCAACGGTAAGCGAAACCAATAATTTTTCTGTGACTTTTCATAACCGAGCCTCTTATGATTGCTATTTGATTTGTTTTTTATTTTGGCAATTTTCAACAGCAGCGTTTTATTATTTTGTCTGATCTTTTCCTCATTTTGCTGCAACTTTGTCAATATCTTGTTCTAATTTAAGATAATACCGACTAAACTTCCGTTGCAGGTTAACGACAAAAAACCACAAGAGAAAAGGTTCGCAATGAAAACCCCGATATTAATCTAGTAATTTTGCTGCGCGGCCAATTCGAATCCTCTGGGCCATCCGAAGAAGCCTCATTTTTTGTACTTGAGACGCAAAACGATCCAATCGAAATGGATAAATAATCAAAATCAGGAAAAAAGAAAAAATAGTGGAAGAAAAAACGCCCAAACCAGCCACGCTACTAATTCTGTTTCTGTTTTTATATTTAGAGACATATATTTTACGACATAGTATTTTTATATCAAACAATGTCCAGACATGGGATGGATAAATTGTTTTTGCCACTTCTGGTTTGTGATTAGTTGCGGTGTTTTTACTGTTAATGGTGAGTATCAAAATTGGACAAAGAGACAGACAAGTTTTGTTGCAAAAGAATAACACACAAGCCTTAAGAAATAGTAATTAGTAACTGAAAGTTAGTCAGTCCGAAAGCCCCAAAGACACAAACATTTTAATTATGAGTCTTTTTTCGAAGTTTGAGGGTTTAAATATCCGGCAATTAGTCCAATTTTGCGTACTGTAAAACGTCTGTTAGTTTAGAATTTTAATTTTTAAAACGCTATTTAAATATCCGATCTGCTTTAAAATTACATTCAAGGTGAAGATAAAAACCTGCTGACTTTTTCAGGTTTGAATGCTTCAGCACTGGTTTGAAGGCAAAGTCCTGTTATATCATTTACGTAGAACTTTGCTGTTCATTTTACAAATTTTTGTTTGTTAATTATTATGTATTCTTTTTATTTTTTTCGTGAATATTATGTAAATACTACATGTAAAAAGTCATGGTGTTATAAAGTACCTAAATGCTCTACTTTTTTAAATTCAGTGTGCAAACAGTGTTTATATTTTTCGCAAACTGTTCTGTCTTCCAGCATCTTCTTGCATATTTTGTTTTTCTCCTGAAGGACTGCTATATGAAAATCTGCAGGCAACTTGAAAGGATTGGCAAAAGCAGACAAAAAATTCACTTTTTTGTTTTTTTTTGCCAGAATTCCTTCAGATTGTTTGCAGATGCGTTCTCTCCAGTCAGTATCTACACTGTAGTAGCATAAAAAAATGGGTGAGATGAAACTGTTTGCTGGTTTTAGATAACGATTGTTGATTTATTCATTACAACAAATAAGATGTCTTTTATTAGAACATTTAGGATATAATACTAAAGTATCGTCAATAAATGCACCAGAAAGTATTATGAACACAAAGAAATCAATAACAAACAACAGAAAAATATATTTTTAAACGGATTAGAATTTAGTAGATAAGGCTATTTGAACTATGAAACTAGAAAAGACCTAAACATTGTTATTGTGGGTGATGTAAATATTGTTCAGGGAAATGGTGCTGGAGTTGGCAACTAAATGAGATTGTATTCGGTAAGAAAAGGCTGTGAAAGAGACAACGTCGTTGTAAATAACCTGAACTGATAATCGATTATTTTCATATGCTCAAATTCCTTAAATAATGTAGAAAATTAAAACGCCCGTTGTTATATCAGATTTTTATATAGACAGAATATGGCCGCGGCCACGATGTTAAAATGAGCGGCAGGTTGTAGATCAAATGTATATCTTTAGCAGAAAAATAAATTTAGTACCTTTTTTTGGGTTTTATTTTGGAAAACTTTGCTTCATTGTTGGAGGTAGCAATGTTGCAAAATCAGTGGTCCACTTAGAGCTTTGAGGCTCTTAAAGAGCGCCTCGAGGGTTCACGTTAGTCCAGCACTTCGCCTCCTCAATGTAGCGGTGAATTAAAACTCCTTTTGAATGGCAATTGCTTCTTTTTAATCAATTAATATTCGATTTGTTTATTGTCAGAGTGACAACTCGTTCAGTCTAATCAAAAATTTAATCGAAACTGACATTTACCTTGGATATCTGTCAGTTGAGTTCTATGAGTTTGACCGTTTTATGTGCATTTGTTCGCATTTTGAATTAATTTGTGATATACAGGGTGATTTATTTACAAAAGTAACCATTTTAGTCATTGTAGCGTCGAAGACCAAATTGGCTTAATTCATAGGGCTTTTCTAACCTGAGACTAAAACTGTAAATTTTGGACCCAAATTATCCAACTCGAAGAAATCCGATGAGCTAAACGCGCTAAACTTCCATCGCTGAGAGTGAGGATCTTTTGATGTTTTGAGAAAAATGGTAAGCCCCCAACTTTGAAGGAAAGTTTTATGTTAGGAAAAGCCTTTAGAGGTTTAGGCCATCCTATACTAATATACATTTTTAAATACTAATTGGGCGTTTACCGAAAAAGTGGTCGTTTAAATTTCAAACCTCCAGTACTGTAAATCGCTGTAGCTTCAAATATGCATATTCCACATTTTTTGGTAATCAAACTGAGGAAAACAATGCAATATGATATGTAACAGACCCTCATCATCCATTAGCCACCCTCACCACTACACGTAGCTCTATATCTGTCCTAAGCACGACAGTAATCATTCACCATACAGTCTGGATTGTTTGGATAAATTTAGGGAAAAAACACAAGATGTACTTGTTTCTTGTAACTTATATTTTAAATAAACATTAAATCATATCAATATTAACTAAGCGAATACAGTATATACTTTCTTCGGATACAAATCAGTCAAAAACTCCTATTTCTATACATTTTTACACTTTGCCGTGGAAAATACGAAAATACTCCCAAATTACAGTTCAAATTGTAACCTTCTTGACATAACAACTTTTACCACCTTTTATGCTTGCTTTAATTCTCAAATAACTCCAACTAGACTTTGTTATATTTCTACATAAATAGCGCATGTTGAATTCAAACATTATTCAGGAATGAATACAGGACGTGTCGAGCGCAACAGACAATTTATGGTTGGTTAGTCGATTTTGCCAAACCACCCTCTCGAGTCACAAAAATTGTATTAAACTCAACTGAGTGCTAAGGTTTTTTATCCATCCAGGCGCATTTATCCTCCCTTAAATTCATCTGAGGACAATAAAACGCATTTAATTAATATGCACTTTCAATTATGGTTGTTCAGTTGAAAAACTAGCTAAGACTTCCTGTTAATCACTACATTAATATTTGGGCTAAATAATCGACTTTAATAATCCCATTCAATAGTTGAATATAATTAATACCTGCAAGTATTAAGAGCTACTCTTTTGAAGACAGAGGCCTTCCAGTTTAGCGATCACTATTCTCAGTTCAGCGTTCTTGTTCAGTTTCAAATAAACAGAATTTCGAATATTATGGAAAATTAACCAGCTGGGCATATCAGTTGCCAGGATCCTCAAGTGATCCTCCATCTCACTTCTACTCAGATTGCCCCTGTAACTCATCCCGAGCTTATCCACAACCGTGTCTAATGGCAAGACGCTCTTCTTTTCCGAAACGAAGAGATATCTGGTTAATCTGGCTAGCTCAGGCAGTCTGGAGTACATCTGGACTTCCTTTTCCTTACTCACTGATCTTGTGATGGACACAAAAGCCTTTGCAGCCTGCTTTTGACGCACTCTTTCTAGGAGCGCCTTAGGAATACCTATGGGGGATTAATCAACGGTAAATTTTGAAGTTATTATAAATAACTCGTTGTACCTTTTAATACTGATTCGGGCTTTTTTGGCAGAGTTTCCTCCACCGGTTGTGCAGTTTGTGTCTCGGTCTCAGTCTGACTCGCTTTGGCTTGATGGAGTTTTAAAAGGGCCTGCTCCATGCGGGTGTTGCAACTGAAGAGAACACGTGCGCTTTCCAAGAAGTCTTTGCCTGATTTAATTTTGTCTTCTTCTGGAGATTGGGGAAGTTGGAATTCCTCAATATCTGGAACCTGCAACAGATACATTCTATAACAGTGTTAACGGTAACAGGAAACATTTACTTTAAAAAAACCGGCATAGTTTCGTTTTAAACTTATTTGATTTGGAAAACTCATTTCACTCGCTGAACTAGAAAGGAACAACAGGCAAGCCTTGACACGAATTTTCGGAGAGTAAAGTGAATATGCTGCATTTTTTGCAACATCAATAAATTGCGAAAACAATAAATATTTTGGAAGAGCAGGTTCAAGGTGGATTAACAGAAATTAATTGGGTCGTCGCCGCACTCAATGCTTACCATTTCGATATTAAAGTGTGGATGCCAACGAGTGATCTTGTTCTTTGGTATTTCGATAGGAGTATCCAGATTGGAAAGAAACTCGTGATGATAATCCTTGACTTTATCCAATAATGAATTGAACAGCATCCGTCTCCTCTCCAGCAAAACCTCTGGCGTCATTTTCTCGCCATTCTCCACTATGGGCGCTACAACCAGCTCCCATTGCGCTGCCCGAACTCCACCTCCAAACTTCTTCAGCTGTTGCTGTTTAAAACTAAACGATTGCGGGAAAACCGTTTTAATTTGCGCCAAATGCCGCTCGGTTACGTTCCTCTTCAGCATCTCCTCAACAGCGGGTTTCAATTTCCGGAAAATTATGGTTTCGTTCCGATTGTACATGATTTGCATTACTGTGTCTACAGCTCGGAAAATTTCAGCCAAAAATCGGTATTTAAACGGCAAAGTTAGAGTGGGTTTTTCAGTTTCAGCGAAAAGCTCTTTGCATGGGCTGGCGCTTAAGGCCGGGAGAGCATTTTTCGCCGGGCTCAGTAAATGCAGCAAGTTTTTGCGCGCTCCATCAGTTTCTTTTCTGGGGCTCAAATAGGCCTTTTCTGGTGAAAATACTTTCTTCGGGCTGGAACAATAAAACAGTTTTTGTGTTGATATTGACGCTCAAATTCAGGGAAATAAGTGGCATTTTTGAATGGGCTGAGACAAAGAGTTTTCCGGTTCGACGTTTGGCCAAATAAAATATAGAGAATTTTTGAATCTTGAAGACTTTTTAATGTTGAAGTAATCTAATCTAAATGTTAATTCTTTGAAAACAATGACCACGTCCCTTTCCAGTGCACCACTCATTTGGTTTAAAAAAATAAATGTCTGCAGTAGGTTTAAGGCGGATTCTGCAAGATTTTGTAGCAAAGACCAATATAAGTTAAAATAAAACGATCATTTTTTGCAGGAACAGGGTTCATAAATGGGCCAACTAGCAAGTTTCTACTTAGCATGACCTTAGTAATGCCCTTTCATATTTGGATAGTTGATAATCTATGAATCAGCAGGGAGTGGACGTATAATCGCAATTTAATTACCCAAAATAAATAGCTGGGAATCTGAAAATGCGTCTGCAAATGCGCTAATGGGGTTGATTTTCGTGATATCGTTAGGTTTATCACGAAGCAAACAGACGTATTTGTTTAATTGATAAATTATTTTCGTCGGTAATAAGTGTCTTACCTGGTGGCTACTTCTAGTTCAATGGTCCTGAAGCTCTTCAATTTGGGCGGTTCAATCTGGGACGTTTTCTGTTCAATTGCAGTCAATTTCTTGTCGTTTTCCTCAAATCTCGCCAATGCAGCCTTGAACTTGGACAGCCGTGAGCTTCGGCTCAACTTGCTTCTTATTTCCTTAACTGAGGGCCCATCGCCGCTGACATTGTCCAAGGCATTGGGTCTTTTTGCTGGGGAACTAGGAGGAGTTTTTTCCATCTCCTCCTCAACTTGAATATCGGTGCTGTTTCCAATTTGCTTAATTTTCTTGCTGCGAATGGCCTTAATCACTTTTCTCGGGGAACCTGGCACATGGGTGTTTGGCATCGAAATTATCTTACTTTCCAGCATTTTCTCCTCGTTTTCTTGCAGGATATCAAGTTTTTCACTGGTCGATTCATCCTCGATCTTCGCCAAGCTGTTGGGAACCTGAGCAAAAATAATGCCTTCTTCTGCTTCTAACCCTTCTTTTAAAGGTGTGGGAATATCGCTAGAATCAAGCACTAAAACCTTTTCTGCCTGCTTAATAATGACATCGTCTACCACGGGACGCTTTCGATTGTTGAAATAACGCGCGATCGAAGGCTGAGCCATTTTAAAAACAATATAACCACAAAATGTAAACAAGTTTAAAGGGACACGGAACGCAATCAGCTGGTTAAATTCCCTCCAAAATGACTGACTTTGACTACGACTTGACACGCACTCACCACAGAGAACAACTTTTGCCTATGCACTAATTTTTGGTTTCCCCTTCTTTCCCTTCATTAATGTTCTCAACCTTAATCTGTTCTTAATCTGCCTGATTATACTTCTTTCCTTATGTACCAATTTGCCCTTATTTCCCCAAAGTCGTTCTAAATTACTGTCAAGTCTAGAAAACTTAACGCAGTCGAGGTTATATACAGGGTGTCCCGTAAGCTCATGATCAAAAGGGTACTGCGATATTCTTTGGACCAAAAGAAGACAATATGACCTAACTTTTATTAACAAAAAATGTCTGGCTMTTCTGCTATTGAAAGTCAAAGTTCTTCAAAAAAATTATCTTTTTTGAAATATCGGGAGAATGGTATGATGTATTTTAGTGAAACTCGCTGTGRATTTGTTCTTATGTAAGACTCATATTTTGATGGAACAATCGAGCTCAGCCGTTTTGGACATGTGGTGAATTCTTSAGTGTCGTGGTACAAAAACTACCAGAACTTTTTGGTTGGAGGATGAAATTAACTCATTTTTTTTAGGCTGATGCACTAATAATTTATTCACATTTTGTGCTCTTTGTAAAATCCTGAAGCATTCGTAGTTTTTGCGAAAAAAAATATTTCTGTTTTCTTGCCACTTAACAATGTTAGACATTAACAGCAAATATCGTGATACGAGGCATAAAATCATTGTCAATCGATCTCACAAATTCGTTTTGAATGACCTTTTCTAATGAAGAAGTGACCGACATGGTCAAAGTATTAGGGTTTTGCGACTAGAATTTGCGTAAAAGCGTACGCGTTTACGCGGCGCATATTTGCAGTAAATGTCTGGCATTGCTAACTGACTAGAAAATAGAAAAATCTTTTTCGCAAGAACTATGAACGCTACAAGATTTTACAAAGAGCACAAAATTGTAAATAAATTATTAGTGCAGAAACCTAAAAAAATGAGTTGATTTCATCCTCCCACTAAAAAGTTCTGGTAGTTTTTGTACCACGACACTCAAGAATTTACCACTTGTCCAAAACGGCTAAACTCGATTGTTTTATCAAAATATAAGTCTTACATAAGAACAAATTGACAGCGAGTTTCACTAAAATACATCGTACCATTCTCCCGATATTTCAAAAAAGATAAATTTTTGAAGAACTTCGACCATCAACCGCCGAGGAAAATTTTTTGTTAACTCAGACATTTTTTGTTAATAAAAGTTAGGTCAGATCATCGAGTCTTTTGGTCCAAAGAATATCGCAGCAGGTACCTTTTTGATCATGAGCTTACGGGACACCCTACCCTGTATCTTTAACAGAAAAATAAATTTAAAAATTTTCCTTGGGTCTGATTTGGGAAAATAGCTAGCAAATTCTATTTTTTACAACATTACAAAATGGGTCGTCCACTTAGAACTTTGAGGCTCTTCAGTGGGCCCCTGGGGTTCACGTTGGTCCAAAACTTCTCCTCAATGTAGCTGTGAAACACTTTGACTCCTTCCCACGTTTCTCTGTCGACGGTTAGTATTTGCCTGGCCGGAATCATGAAGGCATAGGGGGAGTCTGAAATACAAAAAAACCGTTTATTCTGCCCAAATTGATTTTGATTCCTATTAAAGAGCTCCATCAGGAAGCTCCACGGTATAAGCCAGCTCAACCCCAACGCTCTTCACCCAATCATCACTAGCGCCGGCCGCTGCATATAAGGCAGCTGCTGAGTTAGCTACTAGATAAGACGAACCGATGGTACTAGCTGAAGCGATAGCTTCAGCAGCCAAATTGCCCAGGCTTTGAAGTTCCTCAGCATTATCAGGGTAAACCACTGCATATCTGTTGGGCAAAATATTTAATTAACCGTTTAAAATGAGCATTTTTCGTACCCCCATGGGTATAGCAAGTATTCGCCATAGCTGTGGAAGGTGAGGTACAATCGGGCATTTTCCAGATGGTTCTGAACCATGTTTCTCAAAGCTCGAGATTCCGGTTCGGAGAACGCTTCTGGTCCGGCGTAGGTGTTGAGGCAGGAATTGTTTGAGGCTCCAGCGTGCATCCAGAAGTATCCAAAGTTTCTGTTCAAGTCGGTTCCATAGCAAGTGGCCCCGTCAGATAATCGGCGGTTTTTTCGCCAGATTCGGTTCTTAAAAGCAACAAAAATTGTTTCAAAGCAATAATAAGTAATAGTATTTTTAGGGGTTTGGATTGGCGTTTGAAAGTTCAAGTTTGGCACAGTTTTTCAAAGATCTTCCATGATTCGATTGCGCATTTGTCCCCAAATCGTTTCTTGGAAGTTTCCTGGATAAAATCAATTTTTCTGCATTGAGCAAAAGGAAATGTCCAATTACACGTTATTATTCATTTATCGCAAGTCCCCTCTCCATTTATGGGTTTGTGGGGTTTTTCAAATTTTTTACTCATCATTTTGCACCAGATTTGTTCTCGGTAGTTTGGGTTTTTTTGAGCATTTTTAAAATTTTTTTTAAAGCGAATTTTCCAAATAAATTTAAAATTACCAGTTTGCGTAATTCTTCAACTGCTCTCTAGTTCAAGCTCTATTTCTACAGCCCAAGTTTTGTCGAGTTTGTACTTTTTCACTCATCACTTTTTGCATAATGAGCTTCTCATCCGCTTTTAAAATAAGCGAAAAACACAGAATTTCCCTTTTTTCCAATTAAAGGATCA
>NW_026018611.1:5307310-5308977 GCF_020466585.1 Dendroctonus ponderosae
TTCTTGAAACCTTAAATTTGTCTATTTTTCAGACAAATTTAAGGATGATGATGGCGCTGTGGCCTCGCCGAAACGTAATGAAATAAACGATGTTCAAAAACAAATTTACTTCACACCTTGACTGAGACCCAGGAAAGATAAGAATATTATAACAAGTACACGCATTCAGGAAAATAGATCGGAATTAAGACGAATGGAACGAATGAAAACGCGCACAGTGAAGGATCATTTATATCATTAAAAACAAGACAAATTTTAATTTTCATTCCTTCCGTTCGTCTGATGCGAATGCATGCGAGTTCAACTTAAAGGGTTAGTTGGGCGCAGAAATCTACGTGATCCCAATTTGTGCCCGATATCTTCGAAATTGCGCTCAAGACATACGGTTCTGCTTCATTAACGTTTTTCTCCATTGACTGATTAAACCTGTTTAGTTTATTTGATTAGTTAGAAGCTTCTGGAATTATTATTTCACATGTAGGTGTACTGAACTCGCTAATTGGAAACGACAGTCAATTGCGACTAATGTTGGCTTGAACTTGAGTGCAGAAAAACGCTAATGATTTCGGTACTTAAATGACACACTAAAACACATCATGTAAAGTCGTACGTTTCGATATCTGTGTAAAAAGACATATTAAAGCCTCGATTTTCATGCACTGTTCACAAAAAAAATGAGGGAAACTTTCTAATTTACCCCAAAGAACATTTTCCGGGTGGAAATTTGAGCTAAAAACTGATACTTACCGGTGGTGCTTCAGAACAGTACTCAGACGGAGTGTAGTCCGGTTTGATGGTGACCGAAGCGATCGACTCAGTAGCGTGCTTCTCTTCCATCGTCACGACGCTTTGATCGGAATTGATTTATTTCGAAAATTCAAAACAGTACCAATCGCTGACCGATTTCTCTTAGTACCAAAGACGAAAGTTTGCAGTAATGTTGATTAGACCGGTTGCTTAGACCGACTGTCGGGTACTCTGACCAAGCGCCGGACTTGTAAACGGTACCCCTACCGCCATTGCGATGTGAAGGAGTAGAAATTGCTCAAACTCTGATAATTGTCTTGTTGTTGCTAAGACAGTTTTCGCAGCCAGTGGTGGATTCGATTGGATTCTAGAACCGCATTATTAAAAGGTCCAGATTGCGATCAGCGGTCAGGAAAATTTAAAAGGGTTCAACTACATTTCCTGTCGCAAGTTCGTCTAGACGTTAATAATTTCTGTGATTTGGCTCTTCTGGGCACCAGTTTAGGACTGGTCGAGCAACTTCTTATTGGTCAGGCCCTTTCAAAAAGTTCACCAACAATTGGGCAAAAAAAACACGCAAATCTAAAACTTGTTAAAATCAAGACTTTTTTGAGAAAACTGCTAACATTTTCCCATCCATGGTTCACTTTCTGAAAAGGCCATTTATTTCTGTCTAGAATGATGAAAAAATCAGGGTTTTTGCTCATTTTGATAAATGAGCAAAAACGGGACGAAAAACATGTAATTTAGGCATAATCTTGCTCCTAAGTGTCTGATATTCAAATTTTGCGTTCTGGTTCAAAACGACTCGAATTTCCGCACTCGCGTTGTTACGACTGAATCGAGTTTTCAATTCTCTATCCAACGATGCCAAAACGAATTCTGTGGCTCAAATGGTTCTTGAGAAACTTCGAAAAAAG
>NW_026018611.1:5309077-5310168 GCF_020466585.1 Dendroctonus ponderosae
ATTGCAAAATTTCATGTTTTCCATCCCGTTTCGCATGTTTCTCGGAAGCAAAATGAGCAAAAACGCTCGTTTTTACATCATTCCAGAGATAACTAAATGGCCTTTATTCAAAGTTTCTCAAGAACCAGCCGAGCCACAGAATTCGTTTTGGCATCGTTGAATAGAGAATTGAAAAGTCGATTCAGTCGTAACAACGTGAGTGCGGAAATTCGAGTAGTTTTGAACCTAAAGCGAAATTTGAATATCAGACACTTAAGTGCAAGATTATGCCAAACTATTATTTGTTTAGCGTTAGCAACTAATGCACTTATTATAATTTGAGCATTTACATGCTTTTCAGTAAAACGTTTTTGGCGCGAAAAGATGATAAGACCATCTAATGAGTTAAATTGAAAAAGCATTGAAACATTCCCCTATCCTTGAACATTACCATAAAAATCGCATTCCTATCCACTTGTTGTGGACACATTGTAAGGCATAGTAGGCCGTTGCTCGTCATTTCACTGTGACATTTTGGCGTGATAATCACGTCAATCTGCGGTGACGAAATTGGCCACTTTGACGTACATTTTTACGTCTTTTTCACGTGAGTATGGCGTGTTTGTGAGTGGAGCGAGAAACTTGCTTGCAAACGGAACGTTTATCAAGAAAGAAAACCATTGCCAGTCTCTGTAGGGGTAAATATTAGCGTTTAAAATATTACTATCGCGCTTCAAAAAATTAGTAAATCTTTCGGAAAATGCAGCTCTTCAAACCATCTTGATTAAAAATTTTTAATTCCTAGACTGCATTTAACCCAAGATCAGAATCTCCATTTTTTTACTGCTAAGTAGATTAGAACAAGAACTCCATTTTACATCAGTGGACCAAAACACCCTACAAGCTCCTCTGCAGGGCCGGATCCAGCTTTAAAGTCAGGGGGGGTTATGTAGAAAAAATACAGTCTTCTGTTGTTTATGAAATTAGAAAAATGATCATCGTTTTGTACAAGGGTGCCGTAAGATTATTGCAAAATTTCATGTTTTCCGTCCCGTTTTGCATGTTTCTCGGAAGCAAAATGAGCAAGAACGCTCGTTTTTACATCATTCCAA
>NW_026018611.1:5310268-5311417 GCF_020466585.1 Dendroctonus ponderosae
CAAATCTAAAACTTCTTGAATCCAAGCATTTTTTTAAAACACTGCCAACATTTCCTTATCGATGGTTCACTTTCTAAAAAGGCCATTTATTTCTGTCTAGAATGATGTACAAACGAGCGTTCTTGCTCATTTTGCCTCCGAGATATGAGCAAAAAGGGGACGGAAAACATGAAATTTTTGGCATCATCTTGAACCTAAGTCTTTGATATTAATATTTCGCTTTCTGGGTCAAAACTACTCGAATTTGCTCACTCACGTTGTTACGACTGAATCGACTTTTCAATTCTCTATCAAACGATGCCAAAACGAATCTACTTAGCTGTAAAAAAATGGAGATTCTGATCTTGGGTTAAATGCAGTCTAGGAATTAAAAATTTTTAATCAAGATGCATTTTTCAAAAGATTTACTAATTTTTTGAAGCGCGATAGTAATATTTTAAACGCTAATATTTACCCCTACAGAGACTCGCAATGGTTTTCTTTCTTAATAAACGTTCCGTTTGCAAGCAAGTTTCTCGCTCCGCTCACAAACACGCCATACTCACGTGAAAAAGACGTGAAAATGTACGTCAAAGTGGCCAATTTCGTCACCGCAGATATTGACGTGATTATCACGCCAAAATGTCACAGAGAAATGACGAGCAACGGCCTACTATGCCTTACAATGTGTCCACAACAAGTGGATGGGAATGCGATTTTTATGGTAATGTTCAAGGATAGGGGAATGTTTCAATGCTTTTTCAATTTAACTCATTAGATGGTCTTATCATCTTTCCGCGTCAAAAATGTTTTACTGAAAAGCATGTAAATGCTCAAATTATAATAAGTGCATTTGTTGCTAACATTAAACAAATAATAGTTTGGCATAATCTTGCACCTAAGTGTCTGATATTCAAATTTTGCTTTCGGGTTCAAAACTACTCGAATTTCCGCACTCACGTTGTTACGACTGAATCGACTTTTCAATTCTCTATTCAGCGATGCCAAAACGAATTCTGTAGCTCGGCTGGTTCTTGAGAAACTTCGAATAAAGGCCATTATCTCTGGAATGATCTAGTTATCTCTGGAATGATGTAAAAACGAGCGTTTTTGCTCATTTTGCTTCCGAGAAACATGCGAAACGGGATGGAAAACATGAAATTTTGCAAT
>NW_026018611.1:5311517-5314513 GCF_020466585.1 Dendroctonus ponderosae
GTGAGTGAGGAAATTCGAGTAGTTTTGACCCAAAAAGCGAAATTTGAATATCAGACACTTAGGTGCAAGATTATGTCAAAATTCCATGTTTTCCGCCCCGTTTTTGTTCATTTCTCGGAGGCAAAATGAGCAAGAACGCTCATTTGTACATCATTCTACAGAGAAATAAATGGCCTTTTTAGGAAGTGAACCATCGATAAGGAAATGTTGGCAGTATTCTCAAAAAATGCTTGAATTCAAGAAGTTTTAGATTTGCGTGGTTTTTTTTGAGTTGCAAAATCCACTTGAACATGACGCTGCTTTTCTCGAAGTTTCTCAAGAACCATTCGAGCCACAGAATTCGTTTCGGCATCGTTGGATAGAGAATTGAAAAGTCGATTCAGTCGTAACAACGAGAGTGAGGAAGTTCGAGTAGTTTTGACCCAGAAAGCGAAATTTGAATATCAGACACTCTGGTGCAAGATTATGTCAAAATTCCATGTTTTCCGTCCCGTTTTTGCTCATATCTCGGAGGCAAACTGAGCAAGAACGCTCATTTGTACACCATTCTAGACAGAAATAAGTGGCCTTTTTAGCAAGTGAACCATCGATAAGGAAATGTTGGCAGTTTTCTCAAAAAATGCTTGAATTCAAGAAGTTTTAGATTTGCGTGGTGTTTTCGAGTTGCAAAATCCACTTGAACATGCCGCTGCTTTTTTCGAAGTTTCTCAAGAACCATTCGAGCCACAGAATTCGTTTTGGCATCGTTGGATAGAGAATTAAATGGGGGGGGTCATGACCCCCCCTGGATCCGCCCTTGTGTGGGTCTTCAGGTTTAAAGCCCCGCGTTCTTCCAGAGTGCCGACAACAAAATCATCTTCCTGAACTCCTTCAAGATGAAACTCTCCATCATCTTTGGGGTTGTGCACATGGCCTTCGGCGTGTGTCTCAGTGTGGTCAATTTCGTGTAAGTAGAGTGCGCTCAGACGACGAGAGGCGTCCAGGAAGGTTTGCTATCACTTGCACTTGCAGACATTTCAAGAAGTACTCGCACATTCTCCTGGATTTCCTGCCGAAAATCCTCTTCTTCGGCTTCCTCTTCGTGTATCTGGTGATAATGATTTTCATGAAATGGGGCAACTACTCCGCAATGAACGACTACGAGATCGGTAAGTGTGGCCTTAAGTTGCAAGCCAGTTTATCGGCCTTTGCTGCCTCGTCCAGACACCATACATGGTTCCTCCTGTGCGCCCAACGTTCTGATCTTCTTCATCGGGATGATGCTGTTCAAGGCACCCACTAGCAATGTGCCCTGCGAGGACTACATGTATGGCGGGCAGCAGACGTTGCAACGCATTCTGGTGGTTCTGGCTGTAGTCTGCATTCCCTGGATGCTTCTAGGGGTGCCCATACACGAGATCATGTCCAGGAAGAAAAAGCCTGCCCCCAGAGTCACCCGCCAGGTGGTTTTCTGAGCAAGTTCTTCTCAGAAATTTCATAAATCCCGGGTTCCAGAACGGGCACACTTCGCGAGCTGCCAGCATTACGGAGCTGGAAACCATTCCTGAAAGCAGCGTTCTGCCCTCACACGAAGAAGAGCCCCTAAGCGACCTGATGGTGCATGCAGGAATCCACACCATCGAGTTCACTTTGAGCACAGTCTCCCACACTGCGTCATATCTTCGGCTGTGGGCCTTATCGCTAGCGCACGCCCGTAAGAGTTTCTCTTTTGAAAACTTGCAATTTTTCCTAAATTTTTTCTTGCATGTTAGAGTTATCTGATGTCCTCTGGGACATGGTGCTGCGCAAGGCGCTGGTGACGTTGTCGCATCCCTACACTGGAGGAGTCGCCATCTACATCATCTTCTTCGCCTGGTCCAGCATTACCGTGGGGATTCTGGTGCTGATGGAGGGCCTTTCGGCTTTCCTGCATACTTTGCGTCTGCACTGGGTGGAATTTATGACCAAGTTCTTTGAGGGGCAGGGCTACGATTTTGAGCCTTTCAGCTTCAAGAGGCTGCTGGAGGCCGATGAGGAAAACGCCCGAGATTAACACCAGCAAACTGTTGCCTGGATGTTATTAAACTGCATTAACAATAAAAAAACTGGATTTTGCTTGGGGTTTTTTTGTGGCAAAGTTGGCCGAGAATTCCGCACATTGAATGCCGTTTTACAGTGGCTACTTTTAATGGCCTTTTTACGTAGCGGCGCAACTAAACTGGACGCGGAGAATTTATTGAAGAACTTTTTGTCGCAGTAAATAGCCAGAGTGGCCCCATTCTGCACTGTTTAAAATGAGATTTTGTTTCGTTGAAACTTTAATCAACGCCAAAGAAAAGTTCGCAGGTTTAATTCGCATTTACGATAAATGCCTCACCACTTTGCTTATATGATATATATGATAGTTTTGCTTAAAAAAATGATTTCAAGTTGACGGCATTTGAGTAGTTCACTTCTGAAAAGTGGGAGATTTTTGTCGGTTTTTTAGGCCGAGGAGTGTTCAGTCGCTTTCAGGCGACACAACTCTGAAGATGGTAGCCACGCGTACTAGCGAAACGTCTGGATCAAAGGGCTGTAATGGCGTCCGGGAAATTGACCACTCCACTTGTCAACATTGTCGACTGTTGGGATTTTAAACATTTAAGAGCCGAACATATCAGAAATATCATTCATCAGTTTTTATGGTGCCGGGGTGAAATGGGGGTGTAAAGTTAAATTGCACCCACAAAACCCTTTAGGAGATAAAGTCGCCGAAAAAAATCCTCTGTTAATGTTGCGGAAGCTTTCGATATCCTGTTTACAAAGAATCTGGTTCAAATTAAGCTGATTGCAAGCCGCAAAAAATTTTAGGTAAAAGATTTGCCAGCCAAAGTGAAGCACGTTTTAGAAGAAGAGGCCTCCATCCACGTAAACTTTAATGGTACCTTTGATAAGATTTGTGCTAAACAATTAACTAAGTTAAAAAATGACTCGACAGGATTGCCAAAAGCGGGTTCTTGCAGTGACAAGACCACGGA
>NW_026018611.1:5314613-5338864 GCF_020466585.1 Dendroctonus ponderosae
ATCATGTTTTTCTTTCGTTACATTTTTTGCACTTTAAGAATCCAGGTTGTATACCGGGTGACCCAAACGTCGGGTGGTTTAATTTTTAAAAATCGGTGGATTCCTTTTTAATGATTCGTTTTTTTTGCACATCATTAATAAGTTTCTGCAATTGAATTTTTGGATATCTTAAAGTGTTAATTTGCAATCAAACTTGTTATTTTTTTAGTTTTTATAAAATAAACCAGGTGAATCACTTGAGCGACTTTAAGGTAGAAAAAGCAACGCTCGGATTATAATAATTGAACTAACTCAAGAATGATTGAAGCTATCACACAAACAATTAGCTAAATATCAATAAATCTGCTAAAAACGAATAGAGCAAAACACGCTTTTAAATTTCGGGAAAAGGCGCAACTTGCAACTAAACTAACTTTCACAATTTGATTGATGTATTCTGTATTAAAAATCCGCAAAAATTTCCTGCTGTTTTCCATGAAAATTCGCTTACTTAGAAAGAAATTCTTACCGTCCGTTGAGTATATTCATACCCATCAGGGTTCATATTAGGGGCAATAACCCAATCAACGTTCTGATAAAGGGCAGCATTTGAACTATTCTGAACAAGCTGATAGAGAATATACAGGGCCACTGTTGGAGCTATCCATTCTCTACAGTGGATTCCTGCATCGATCAGAATTGTTGGCTTCGCCACCGCTGTTTCACTTTCTCCGCTTGATATTCTAGAAAATTACTTTATTCAAACCGTTTTTTGAGGTTTTTCTTAGACTCACTTTAAGGCCAGTATGTCTCTGCCTTCATATGATTGCCCGATCAGTTCCAAAGTGGTTATATCCGGGTAATCAGTAGCCAATCTTCGAACATATGCCATTTGCTATAGAAAATTTAAAAAAATCGAATATTTCCTATGTTATTGGCCTGGAAACCTGTTTACCTCGTTATAGAGCATAAAACTGCTGAATGTAACATCGCCTATAGAAAGCCCTGATCTGGTTAAAGATCTTTCGATTTTTTCCTGCCGAAGAACTCTAAACAAAAAAAACACGAGTTAAGTTAGAGCGGAAACACGCACTTTTGTGTCATGTATATTGCAGAAAAGTTGAATGACTAAACTTTTGAAACAAAGGAAGTTAAAAGCAATTGTAGATAAAAAAAAATTATAAACCAAAAACGAATTTTCTGGTGCAATTTTCAAAAACAAATCAGTAAATCTGAAAAGCAACGAGTTGTAATTTTTATCTGTTTACGAATAAAACTAGTTCAGGTCTTTCATTTGGTTCGATGATACAAATAATCAGACAAACCTTTTTTAATTAGAATTGTTGTAAAACACACAAAAAAGCCAGTTTTTAACTATAAAAACTGCTACTAAGCAGAACTTCGAGTGGATAACAATTGACAGAAAACCTTATTTTGAGGCAAAAAGATCTTGAAAAAAATTTGATTATTTTCTTGCGTTCTTTGCTTCGCTAACTTCTAAAAAATGCAGTTCACAAGTTTTATTTTTTGGTTCAATTAAGATMGGTTAATAGGGAGAAGCATTTTTTTTTGCAATTTGAAATGCCCACAATGAATTCACTATATTTTCAAAACCCTGCACCGAAGAAAATGGTAGTTAGCACTCAAAAACTATTTTTTCTTAAGTAATACTTACTCCTCCACATCTTCAGCCACCACAGCGTAGCCGAGACCATTCCTTGAAAGATTTTCTTCAAAACCCCCTTGATCTTCGGGTGCTACCATTATTTGACTGGGTTTACCAACAATTCTGCCTTCCCTCCAGAAATCGTACTTGGGATCTTCTGATAACGTGTGCACAATATCTGTTTGCTTTTTCGTCATTGGAACCACCTCATAAACCTTGTATCTGAAAATTTAAACTTTGAGTTGAAATTAAAGAAATTCAGATGTGTAAWGTTTATCAAGAGTGAGCTTTTACTTAAAACTGTTGGATTTTTTCCAATTTGCTGATATTTTTACTGTTTGAATTTACAAATATTTTTTTTTGCAAAATATTCACAATAGAAGCAGGAATAAACGCCTTTTGAARATSTTGACCTTAAAATTAAAATAAGGCAGTTTTTTGAACTGTAGTAAAATCTTAATTTGATGACTTTTATTTCAAATTTTCAATGTGTCTAAAGAAGTGAAGAATCGCKTTTCCTCAAATAAATGAAAAACTAAAACTGGTATCGAAGGATTTACAGCGACATTTTATTAGCCTTTCAATTGCCGAACTTAACTTCTAACTTCCATAAACCATCTTTGTAAAATTTCCGATTAGAAAAAAAGGGGGAGTTTTTCGGGATTTCACTCAAGCTTAGGAAGCTCAACAGTTTCATCTTTAGAAGGTTTTTTTCGGGATTTTAAGCTGAAATTCTCGGAGTTTTTTTTGTTTCTTACCCATGGTAATTAGTGGCGATTATCGCGCTCAACTGCAACAGCACAACGAAGCAAATTATATCTAGTTTACTGCACTTCATTTCTTCAATCAGCTTAAACTGTGCTAAACAATGATTTCAGGCTGCAATAATAACCGAATCCTGTTATCTTCTTATATGGCGTCTTGGAGCTTTAGATTGAAAAATTCCTTTATAGCCAAATATAATGATGGGGAATAAAACGATTAATCAATTTATTAGAACATTAGTTTAATGCGTGTTTAATATAATTGTGAAATATGGATCAATCAATGGATTTCAGGGTTTGCGTCGTCAACTTCAACATCTTGATTGGTCCAGAAATTTTCCTCGATGTACGCGTGGAAGGCTTTCACTCCTTCGAAAGTCTCGCGTACTGCTGGCAAGATTTGTCTGGCAGGAATCATGAAGAAGAACGGGGCATCTGAAAATCAAGTTATTCTTTTAAGCCCTAAACTAGTTAAATTAGTACCTACTAACCGCCATCAGGTAGTTCCACGCAATAGGAGAGATCCACTTTTCCTTCAGCTTTTACCCAATCGTCGCTTCCTCCAGCCGCTTCGTAAAGAAGAATAGCTGAACTGTTGACTCTGTATTGGGAATTGATGGTACTGGCTTGATCAATAGCTGTAGCCGCCAGCTGACCCACATAATGTAAGTCTTCGTGATTTTCCGGCAGTTCCGGTGCATATCTACAGGGTGAGCAAATAGTTGGTGATTAAGCTAGCTGAATTTCGTAGGCAGTACCCCCAAGGATAGAGCATCATTTCCCCATAGCTATGGAAGGAGAGGTACAGTTGCAGGTTCTCGCCATTGGCCAGAACCCAATCTCGGATGGCTTGTGATTCTGGTTCGGAAAATGCTTCTGGCCCGGCGTAAATTTCTGAGCAGGAGTCCTGAGAGGCTCCTGCATGCATCCAGTAGTATCCAAAGTTGCGGTTCAAGTCTGTGCCTATACACTGCGCTCCTTCAGTTAAGCGCCGATTTTTCCTCCACAGGCGATTCTAAACAAGAGGATTTTTTAACACATTTGTGGCTTAACCGACGATATTTGCCCCATTTAAGACTAAAACTTGGGGAAGTTGTTTTGGTCGAGAACTTTCAATTCTAGTTGATTTTTTTGCTGAAAATAGTCTTACGTTGCTTTGTGTAAATTCGTATCCATCGGGGTTCAAATTAGGCACAATGTACCAGTCTACATTCGCATACATATGGGCATTGGCACTGTTTTGAACCAATTGTTGAATGATATACAGGGCGACCGGTGGCGCAATCCACTCCCTGCAGTGAATTCCTGCATCAATTAGAATCCCCGGTTTTGGCGTCGAGGTTTCACTTGGACCACTGGATATTCTAAATAGCAAACCCCCAATCTGAATAATCGCAAATTGTTCCTAATAGAGTGTTACTTGCTTCAGCATCAGAATATCTCGACCTTCGTAAGACTCGCCTATTTTCTCTACAGTGGCTATGTTGGGGTAGTCGGCGGCCAATCGTCGCAGGTAGGCCATATGCTGGAAAATCACCATTTTCGATGAGAAACTTAAAATTTTCGAAAAATGACCTGGATTACCTCACTGTGGCGCATGAAGCTGGAAAATGTGACCTGTCCGGGAGCAAGCATTGTTCGCGTCATTGATCGTTCAATTTTCTCTTGTTGAATTAGTCTGAAATGCACAGGAATTATCGCAAAGATTTGAAATAATTAAATTAATTAATTGATTTAAATTATCGTTAGACATACGTCCAAATTATCATGGCTGCCGAGTTTCCATTCGTTAACAGCTCGTTACTCGTGTGGCTCCGTCGAAACAGTGTCAAAACTTTTTCCGCTTTGGGGCGGAAAATTGCTGTTTTTTCGGAAAAGGAAGTTCCCGTCCCCCATTCTGTGGGATTTTCTGGGTCGCCAGTGCATTTTTTTTAGCAAAAGACGAAAATTCGTTAAATGGAACTTTCTGACGTTTGCTGTCAAACGCTGCGCAATGATTGAAATGTGTCTACTCAAGCTAATGCTGAACGCTTTTGACATTAAAAGAGTGCCAGAAACTGTAAAATTATTTGGAAACGAGAAATGAACAATTCAAAGGTAAGTAAGTGCGACTTTCCTTAAACATTAATCCTTAAAACCCCATAAATATGGTTTTCCGCATAATATTCTGTTTTTGTATTTTTATACCTTTCAACGTTGTCAATTACAATGCTGTAATCAAAAAGGTTTCTGGTCAGGTTTCTTTCAAAGGCCGGTTGGTCTTCAGGTGCCACCATAATATCGCTGGGGTCTCCAAGGAGATGACTTTCCTCCCAAAAGTCGAATTTCTCCTCATAGTGATACGCATTGAGAATTTTCGCTTGTTCTAGAGTGTTTGGAGTTACGTGGTAGACTTTATAGCTAGAAAAAATCATGTTAAAAGTGCGGAGTTAACAGGGAAAAAGTTATATTTGATAAACCCGTTTTTCCAAGCTTAGATTTTTAAAATTCTGAAGAGTTTTCGATATTTTTTAAATTGGCTTTATGGTGTCTACTGCATTTCAAGTATTAGTTCAAAAAGTCCTTTACAAGAGTAAGAAACTTATCATTTAGTGGAAGCTCTTGTAGCTTTAAATTGTATACTTTATACTCGTTCTGCTTTGAATCTCTGCCGTGAAA
Organism: Dendroctonus ponderosae; assembly: GCF_020466585.1. Taxonomy (NCBI): domain Eukaryota; kingdom Metazoa; phylum Arthropoda; class Insecta; order Coleoptera; family Curculionidae; genus Dendroctonus; species Dendroctonus ponderosae. Next base: position 5,319,681 of record NW_026018611.1, read on the forward strand.
TGCAAGCGGCGTTAAACAAATAAAAAATAATAATAAAAAATAAAACGTATCCAAAAACTTTGTGGTTGTTAGTAAGCAATAAAAGAACTTTGGGCTAAATTAATTAAAATTGAATAATTACATTCAGGTCATTTTTCGTTGCCAATTCTTGTCAAACTTACCCCTCGAAACTTGTACCTTCACATGCTTTTAGGGCGAACAGAGCAATAAGCAGCAGTAGCAGTGGCATGATGCTTAATCGCTCTTTATTACACTTTCTTAGCGTATTATTTGGTAAAATTAGCAACTGAAATGATCGTCTTATCTCGATTTTATGACGAATTAGCTTTATGGGTGTTCATAAACCATTTCTCCAAAGCAGCTGTATATTGGAATAAGCTCTATTGTAAATCAACCAAATGAAATTCTTGGCTTTGAATGGATGATGAATTGTTTTTCACATTATACAATTGCTTTATTTTATTCTACAGTCGTTTCTTTAGCTCGATCCCCCTTTATTCAGAATATGCTCAGGCTCAGAGTTTGTTCGCTCTATGATAGTTCATACAATATGTATATGTCCGGATTTCTACTGCTGTCATTGTGTCTCCACATTTTTCTTTTCTGACTCATTTCCTCGTTTAAGTTCTTTGATTTCATTGTATCATCCCCGCCATTCCTCCAGCTCTTAGCATTTTTCTGGCTCTATGTTGTCCCATTCTTTTTGTGTGTCCGAACCAACTAATTATTTCTTTTCGACCTCATCCAAAAGGTGTTTAAAATGTTGAGTCCACTGTGAGTGTGTTATAGATTGAGACTAGTTCCTTGTTCGCACTGCTTTTATTGTTTTCCTAGCTACTGAACGACGTGTTCAAATCATTGGCTCTTCAGTACTTTTGCTTTTACCTTTCTGTTTGCTTGCGTATTTTCTCTACTTGGGCTAAGTTAAGTTTAATTCGAGTCCCCCGATTATTCACTTCACTATAGGCGACTTCACAAAATTCACAAATTTATTTGTAATGCATGTCTGTTGACTTTGTTCTTCTTGCAAAATGCAGGCGTCTTGATTCACTTTATTGCTAAGCCAATCCCTTTATATCTATATGCTTGAAGCAGCATTGACTTCGGTTCTTAACATATTACTTTTGAAATTTGCATCTTCAGTTAGTTGAAAAAAATATTCACTCCTTAGAGCAGACAGGTGCACATTTTCAATTACTTTAATAAAATCCTGACTACATGCATGTGATTGAAAGTCCCTTAGTTACTGATTTACGTTTATTTCAAGCCTGAAAAGACACTCAAACAATATCATCCATGGTATCTTAAAAACAGTTACACTGGGAAGCTCCTCAGTACGTCGCTTACAAAGGAATCCTCACTTAGATCTAGCTCGCGCAGTATGCCAGTAGTTGTTGTTGTGGTAGAAGTAGTCGTAGGAGAAGTGGAAGAAGTACCTTCAGTTGACGAGGTGCTTGCAGACGAAGTACTACTTTCAGGCTCATCTACCGAAGAAACTGTGGTCGTTGTGGTTGAAGTCGTGGTTGTTATGCCGGCAACAAACTTTTCTTCTACATATTCGTACAATGCTCTAATGCCAGCCCACGTTTCTTCAACTACTGGGCGAATTTGTCGGGCAGGAAGCATGAACCACCAGGGAGCATCTGAATAGGCAAGAAGAAGTGAAACTATAGCCTAAAAAATTGCCGCTTTTATACCTCCGTTGGGTAATTCGAAGATGTAGCTGAGATCGACTCCCGCCTCTGCCTTGACCCAATCAGTGGTAACACCGGCAGCTACATAGAGACCAATAGCTGAATTATTAACGGTGTACTCAGAGCCGATTACACTGGCTGCTTCAATCGCTTGCACTGATCGCAGCCCAACCGCATAGAGTTCTTCAGTGTTATCGGGAAGCAATGGCGCATAGCTAAATAATTCAGGAATGATTGGTTGGATCATCAGTAGCTGGAGCCGTTACTTACGACCATGGATAGAGCAACAGCTCACCGAAACTATGGAACGAGACGTAGAGTTTAATGTTGTCCTTGTGGTCCAAGATAAAGTCTCTCATCGCTCGCGCTTCCGGCTCAGAAAATTCAGAAGGGCCGGCGAAAGTTTCTGAACAAGGGTTGCTTGATGCTCCTCCTACCATCCATTGGTAGCCAAAGTTTCTGTTCAGATCAGTGCCGTAACATTCAGCCCCGTCAGTTAGACGGCGATTTTTTCTCCATAAACGATTCTGAAACAAAGCGTCCGGGTTGGTTGGTCACAAGAACAGAAAAGGAATTTGGATCAGTGTAAAAACAGGCTTTTGTTTCCTTTCTGAGTCGTGTGTTTTTGATAATGAATTTAATTTTTGTTTGCGGACAAATGAATCTACTCACAACAGTGGTAGTGTATTGGTATCCATCTGGATTCAAGTTGGGAACAATGTACCAATCAACGTTTGCGTATAGAGCGGCATTGGCAGTGTTTTCCACCAATTGTTGGATGGCATATAAAGCCACTGGCGGTGCGATCCATTCCCTGCAATGGATACCTGCGTCGATGAAAATTGCTGGTTTCGGTGAACTTGTTCCGCTGGACCCACTGGATAATCTGAAAAGTTTTCATGGTTTAAAAGTGTTTGATCCAGACTTGGATTCTTTACTTTAATATTAATATATCGCGGCCTTCATGCGATTGCCCGATGGATTCCACTGTTACGTTGTTCGGGTAGTCTTGGGCTAGGCGTCGAAGATAAGCCATTTGCTGGAAATTAGGGATGTTTAGGTTTCGAGTTGGAAACTTGTGGTTTTCCTACCTCTTCCAGCAGCATGTAGTTGGTGAAAGTGACCGATCCAGGCCCCAGAGCAGATCTGGCCATGCTGCGCTCAAACTTTTCTTGTTGCAAAATGCTAAAACATCATATTATCTTTTAATGTTGTAAATAGTTGGTTGGATAAAGTGCTTGAGTTTATCGATCAATAAGCAACGGGAGAAAATTAAGCACAATTTTTTCTTCGTGCAAGAAATTGACCGATGAATATTTTAATCTCTTTGCAATTTCTCAATTACCTTTCGACATCTTCAACTACCACCTGGTATTTCATTCCGCGATTGGCCAGCTTTTGCTCAAACTCTTGCTGATCCTCCGGAGCAACCATAATGTCGGTGGGTTCTCCCAGTCGCTGCCCTTCCCTCCAAAAATCGAATTTTTCATTGCTGAACGCGTGCAAGTACTCGGCGTCTTCTAGAGATTCTGGAGTGATTTCATAGAGTTTGTATCTGTAAACGTTTATGGATCACCAGCCGTTCTTGTCATCTTCTAGATAATAAAAGTGCGATTGATTAATGACGCAACTATTTTACGGACTTTTATGGCCACATTAAGACCAGACGATCAGATTAATTGAATTATGACGCTTTAAGGGCTTGAATTTGAACATTTTTTCAATTCTTCTAGCGAATGATCTTCATGTCGATGGATTACGAGCACTTTTTTCGGGGTCTTCAGATTAATCGGTCAATGTGCTTGGAAAGTGCTGACTGCTCTGAAAGTTTGAACATTTCTGACTAGGTTTTTTCCTGGAAAACTGGGCCAATTTAAAAAAAACAGTTTTTTTGTAAAAAAACTCAATTTTTCAGTTGATATATTTAGTTCATAAACGATAAACATTAACGATAGTTGGATGATTTTATTGAAATGTTCTCATACCTATTGTAAATATATATTTAAAAATGGTTAAATTAACATCGCAGAATAAGCATTATTCAATGTAAATATAAGTGGTTTTTAATAGTCCATTAGGCACTTACCCCCTGTGGCTAAAGCCGTTGCAACCGTTCAAGATTAAGCTGAAAACAAGGAAAATGTTTGTGATCGCAAACGCACTCATCTTGCCGCCGGTATCAGTTCAACATGGCCCCATTAGATCCTTCTAGGCCCTATTTATGACCTCTTTTATCTGCTAATTTTCCTAAATCCACATTTAATTCGCCGTAAATTTCTAAAACCTTGTATACACAATAAGGATGGAATTCAATTCAGTTGTCATTGCGTTTATAAATTTGATCCGATTAGGTATATTTGATGTCTTGACCCGTGGAATGTTCTTATTCATTTCACTTTATTGTTTTAAATTTGTTATATATCGAGATGGAAAATTGTAACAAATTGTATGCGCCTCAAGTGTGTAAAATTATCCATTAAATTTTACCAATTTTGCACAGTTCAATCAACATTTGGCAAAACAACTACTTCAAAATGAAACTTTTACCGAATGCAAACCAATCCTTTCTGGAATGATTTAAAATCAAATTTCTGCTTTTGACTGATTTAAAAACAATTAAATTTTAAATCAACAGAAAGTATCTTAGTTTATTTTTCAAAATTTCTATTGCAAAGACAAACATTATACAGGCACTAATTTGAAATAATTAAAATGTAATTAGTACAGGAAATACTTCTTGTAGAACAATAAAAAGTAAAATGAGAAAAATTGCTTATATTATACATCAGAGTGGATTAGTTGAAACAATAATGTTTAGCGCGTTTGCAAGATAAACATTTAATATGCCTGGATAAGATCCGAAAGCTTAAAAGCGGTTTAAATTTAACTTAATAAGCTTTTATTAATCATCACAATAAATTAAGAGCAACCTCGAAGATTCTAGCGCTAATAATTGTTATCTTCCAGAAAAGAATCCGCTTATTATCAGCTTACAAAATACCGAGTGTCTTAAAATTGCTTCAAGTTCAAATTTGAAGCACTTTTTAATGAAAGCATATTTTTCTAAAATACAGATGTTGATTTATTAATTTTTATTGAAATATTTACATTGCCTTGATCAACTCTACAATTGCAAAACAATTAGATTTCTTTTTTTATATTCGAAATGGTCTTGATTCATTATTTGAAAATACAACCACTTAATTTAAATATTGAAAATACTAATTAACACGTCACACATTAATATGGTCCAATTCGATCTTTCGCTTTTGGTTGACAATATATTCTGTGGCACCCAAGCGGTGCCTCTTCCTTCTTCATAGAGGTCAACTGAGTTCAACTTAACCTCAACCTTCAGGATAGCAGAACTTGTCTTATATGTTAAAACATAAATACGCTCATTTCTCAGAATTTCCAAACTCTGGTATTTTGTGGCTCAATGTGATCTAGCTCGAATAATAAAATGAGTGAGCAAGCTATAAATGAGCTGGAGGCGGCTGCCCAAATAATAATGGTAATTAATATCGGATTAAGGTGCAAAGAAGGAATGCATAAACAATGGACTTTATTTTTAGGCTCCTCCAAATATCGTCTCGAATGAGCAGCGGCATCATGCCGAAGTGATTTTTCTGAATTTTCGCAAAAGCAAATCGCCCTACGAAATATGCAGGCAAATTCTGGAAAAATGTCCCAACCAATATGTTATGTTTGAGTCTGCAGAAGTCCTAAAAGAAGCTATTATCAGGGAATGGTCGTTTTTAATGGAAAATGATCGGTAGGAGCTGAATTTGGACAAAATGATCAGCAATTTATTTAACATTTAACACACCATTTGCGTTATTTGTGAATTACAAAACATCTTGTTTACAGCATTTTTTTATAGAAAATTTTCAACTTTACAGAGTATCATTGAGGCAGTATTTGATGCATTACATAACCACTCGCCAAGTGCCGCATTTTGTACGGGATAGAATCCTGCAAGTAATTGCCATTATGGTAAAAAGGGCTAGCATTGACGACAATGGAAGAGAGCGCGGTATCATTCTGCAGGAGGTTGAAAATCTCATTATGAATGCCGAATCGAATAGGGTAAAGACTTTAGAGTCAACCCCCAAAGCAGCCCTAATGCAGCGCTAATTCATCTAACATTCCAGAAACTGCTTGGCTGCTACATTATCGCGAACTTAATGCAAGAGTATGCCAGCACTGTAAAGTCTACCGACGTTGGGCTTCCATGGGAGGTGCATTTTAAAGCAAAGAAGCARTTTGAAGCAACGGATCTCAAGCGAATCTTCCAATTTTGCGTATATTTGCTATCAGAAGTGGTGAAAAACGATCCKCCTTACAGCGACATCGTCGTCCAGCTAACCAGGCATTTGTTGCAAATCACTGAAAGAGTGCTCACCTGGGGCTACGTCTCGCCAATTCATATCCTTTTTCATATATACTTTTCGCATTTCCATCATTAGCGAGCCATTGAGCTTTCCTTAATCACGTAATTACTACCCAAAAGGCTGATTGGTATCTACGAGTCCGTGCATGAGTCTGATCAAGCCCCTGCGTTGAGACTGACCAATTCGTGGTCGGAAATCATGTTCAATCCCGATCTGGTGCCTCTAATGTTCCAAATATATTGGAAGGTAAGTTGGTCGGTTTTGCCATTTACTTAATAACTATTGTTGCTATTTCTTCAGCTCAGAGACATAGATGAACTATCGCACCATTGCCTAAATTGCCTGGTTCAACTGGCGAGCCTGAGCGGAGGCATCACGATTAACAGCGAAGCTCGTCTGAAGTACTTACACAGCTATTTGGGCAATTTCGTCAATTTGTTATCCAAGTAAGTGGCGCATATTAATTAATGTAAACCGACCCGCTTAACGTATGTTCTTAGTGTTACCATCAGAGAAAAAGAATCCCTGGGAATCTCAAACATTGCTAGAAAGCTAGTGTTGTTTTTCATCAATGACTTCAGCAATCTTCCAACTCCGCTTCAAGAGACGATAATGGACGAGTTCACTCGGATAACGTGCAACTTTGCTGAAGGAGCCGCTCGAGAAGATGCTGTAAGAGGGGCGGCGAATACTTAGTGGAAATCATAACAATATGATAACTTTTGTAGAATCCGGACGAAGAGAAGTATTTTTCCGATTCTTTAGAAAATATGCTCGAAGCATGGACAACGATAAGCGTCGAATTCTCATCCATATCCGAAGAGCTACATCAGTCTTGTGCTACGCGAATCTTCAATAAATATGTGCAGTGTCATCTAGCACAACCTGATGGAATTCGAAGTCTTAGTTTAGAGAATGGACGTATGTATAGAATATTCTAATATAGTACGCTCTTAAGAAACATCTGATTTTCAGACAATTGTGATGAAGATCTAGAAGACAATGACCGCACTAAGTTCAAGGAGCAGCTGCAAATCATTGGCTTGCTTGGGAGGACCATTCTACCGCATTCGCTTCCAGTTTTGTACAAGTAAGTTTTACTTTGCCTTACGTTGCAAGGATAAATGGTTTCTGTTGAAGAATTTTAGAGTCTCGTACCGAATCTTTGCTACACATGCTGCCAGTCATGCAACAAAGAGCGATGAACTTAAATGAGGCTGCATCATTGGACGGGGTGTTTGAGGATGTACACTGGGCGGTTCTGATCGCCGGCCATTTGCTCTGTATGGAAAGTGATGGGGAGCTGGCTCTGATCCCCTCAGAAATCAACAATCACTCCACCGAGATGGCGAAGAAAGGAGCAACTTGCGCAGATGCGAGTATAAAAACTCTGAGCATGGCAGACGCCAAGGTATTTCCATTCAGTTCATTTCCGGCGTATAAAATATCAGCAAATTTTTCAGGTGCAAGTTCCTGATTGTTTGGAGCAATGCGACCCAGTCATAAGAATCGCCTACAGTGTGTTGCGTTTGGCCTCTATAGAGGAACTGGCGATTTCAATGCGGCAGGGCCATTTTATGAGCCCTGAAGTTGGCTCTACTTTGATGTGGTTCTTGAAACGATGGTGCCTCAATTACTTATTGCCGCCTGAAGAGTTTTACCAACAAGTAATAGGGGATACTTACAAATGCACACAAACTAATCACTGTTTTAATTGTTTGTTCCAGTTAAGAATAAGTCCAGTCATTTTAGCTTGTTTCGGCCGCGATTCCGAGTGCAGTAAAATGTTTATTTCTGTGATCTTGCATAAAATTGCCGTAAACCTCTACAGTTTCCAATCCGAACCAATTCTCCTACGCGACACCGTACAACTCTTTAGCGACATGGTTTCCAGCAAGCAAAAGTAAGTCGGTTTCATTGGTCAATGAGAGTTAATGTAATCTGTGATTACGTTTTCAGATCTATCTACATAATAAAAACGGACTCTATGGCAAAACTCATCAATCTGACTGAGCAAATGGAGGCTGGAACGCTTCCTCCAAATATTTTGAGAGGCATCTACAAGGGCATAGTCACGGCTGGTGAGAATGGGCTTTTTCCCATAAACAACAATGCAATTTAATCGGCAATTTTTTGCTAGGTATATGTTTGACCGATCCCGATGAGAAAAACACGTATTACCAAAGGATATTAGAGCCTCTAAAGAATAAATTCAAAGCCGTAGTTGGACAGGAAAACCTCGGCAGAATGTGTGAGAATGAGCAAGTGCAAAAGGTTGTGATCGATTTGCTGGAGAGCTTCATTGGGGTGGCGAGAGGTAAATTGGATTATGTCTAGTGAATATTTGATCCATTGATCAAACTTTTTTCGTTTTGCGAAGGTTCCTTAGTGGCAACTGTGGAAATTTTGTTTCCTTTTATGTGCCCCATTCTATCGGAGCTGCCAGTATTCCTGACCTTTTTCAAAGACTACCAAGTGATTGTGCAACTAATTTTGGAGCTTTTCGGGCAGTGTGCCAAGTCGATCTTGTGCTACTTGGCCCCGTCGGATAGCAAAAAGTAAATAATTTTTGACGCTTTTGATAACACATGATGGGTTTGTGTATTCTAGATTATACGAAAGTGCATTGGCTGCCGTCCAGGCCTATGCAAAGTACAACACTAACCGACTATCAACTGAATCCTTTGCTGAAGAGAGCAGTTGCCAGGATTTAAGTCTTGTGTTGGACTTGCTGACCTTTATATTGGCCAAAGACTGTGTGGACTTGCATGTTCGCAGCGGCGAAGAGGAAATTACGGTATTATTATCTATAACCAATTATTTTGAGTGTTTTTTTATGACGTGTTTTATCAGGTTACTGCTTCCGATGTGTCTCTCTTTGGGCTCAAGTTTATAATGCCGCTCATGACATTGGAGCTGTTGAAATTCCCCAACTTGTGCGCCCACTTCTACCGGCTTCTGGTCCTAATCAACGACATCTACCCGGAGAAAATCGCCGCTCTTCCTCATGACATGATGGTCAGTCTGCTGCAAAGCATTGAATTGGGGCTCACCAATTTCGGCACTGATATCGTACAAGCGTGCCTTGACTTCGTGCAAGGTAAAACCGATCCGCGAATGGAAATCGCTCTCCTGCTCACTCAACTATTTTCGACTTGCAGGAATGGCCTGCTATTTGTTCAGGCACAGCAATTTCGACACGCCATTTGCAGTTGCGTTGAAACCGTTCCTGAAGCTGCTGATGGATCTGGTGCTCTCCCATCAAATCAATTCGGATTTAATCAGCTGTTCCTCTACGACAATTTATTCTCTCATTTGCTGCTATCAGGATGAGTATCAAGCGCTGGTGCAGAGTTTAATTCAAAGTCAGACTGATCCAATGACTGCTGAAAGGTAAAGTGGGTTATTAAACGGTTCACTAAGACTTATTGTTGTAAATTGCAAATGTATTGAGAGCATGGCATAGTTTTTGCAATCATAGCGAAAGTATCTTGTTTAAGCCCATTATCCTGCTCATAATGAGTATTTGAAGATTATAAATCTTCTCTCTCTAATCTTAAAATATATAATATTTATGTATGTTACAGGTTGGCAGCAGCCTTCAACAATCTAACGCAGAACGTTGCGTTAAACTGTGAAAGACAACCAAAACTAAAGTTCAGGGACAACTTTGACAAGTTTATTGCAAACGTGCATGGATTTTTGTTAGTTAAGTAAATGCGAAAATGGATGAATTAAGCGGGCGTTAAATGTGGTCGTTTTTCGTTTGTGTGTAGACCGGTTTAATTGAATTAAGTGCATTAATTTTCATTCGACTTGTTTGATGTATTATTATATGTTAAGTCGACCTACTGTATGAATTCGTTGATAAGTTTTATTCGTTTTTAATTAGTTGATCGTTTATTTATTGCAGTGTAGCGATATTGTCCGTTTGTTTTGATAATTGGGAATTAATTTCATTCCTTTGGGCTTCCAGGTCAAAAGAAGGGTTTGATTTTTTCAGATTTATTGCAATGGCTTTTTGCGGAATTATCTTCTTTTTATTTGTGAAGTTACTTTCACGTCCAGTTCATTTGCCTTCCGTTTAGTAAAATCATCTTTTTCTATCAAATATTGCCAGCAAACTTTTATTTTGTTAAACTGCTTTAGGAATTGTCTAGGAACACTAATCGAAGATGGAATACGTTCAAAGAACTTATGGAAAGGTTGTACATATCGTGTTAGTCTAAGACAAATTAATTTAGTGTTTATACCATAGTGGCTTTTATGTGAAAGGCTGTATTTTAAACAAGCTCTAAATGTGTTTAAGGAAATTGCAGAAAATATATAGAAGACCAAGTAACGTGCAGTTGAAATACCCGAAACTGCCATAAATCCTTGAAGTTTTAAATGCAAAAAATCACGTGTGTTACTGTAATGTAGAACTCCTGCGCCTTCGGTACTGAGTCCCAGAGTGGCCTTTTCTAAGCTTTTAAGGTAAAACTTCCAGTAACATTGCTTGTTAATGAAATAGGTTTCATCGTAACAGTAACAAGGCCATTCCGTTATCCAGAACATAATAGAATCTGACGGATGACGAGAAGCTTCGCGTTGTGAGATAAATTAGCAAAATCTAATTAACAGCTCTATTGTGCCGGGAATCGCAAGATTCGCAAATCGGAGAGTATGTTCGCGACGCCGAGGGCCGGGGAAAATTAGATGAAAGGGGTCAAGTATCCAGGAGAGGCACTCGAGTAATTTATATTTATTTCCATATTTAGATATAAGCACCATTTGTTTAATTAAAGCCCCATTTATATTGCGTAATGCGATTTCTTACGTGTCCAGGACGCTCGCCTGATTGGGAACCGAACCTTGATTAACTGCGAAGTGAACACGTCGGATCTACTTTATGGTGATGATTGATGAGACTATCAGTCTGCTTCACATCCAGAACTTAATTGGACTTCAGACACCAACTTTTAATAACTTACATCGTTATGACACTTTTAACAACTCGTCCATTGGCTTGAAATTGCGCCTGATATCCGGGTAATGTGAAATTTATTAAGTTCGTATAATATAAGGAACATTTTCCGGCATTAAAGTTTCGCAACTTCGTTGACAGGCAATACGTGCAATTGAGTTTCATAATCACTGTTCATTAAATTGTCGCGTTTAGTTCAAAAACTATTCTATTTTGTTATATTAATTAATAATATTGGGGCTAACTTCTAAAAATCCTGTTAAACCGCACTCGTTTTTACACTTTTATCCATCCACACGTAGAGGTGAATAGATCCCTAATAAAAAATGCATGGATTATTTCATAACCCAACACGTGAAGCCCCTAATTGGCACCATGAATAATTAAAAAGCGATCCTAATTTGCGACGTACGAATTCTGAATTTCTTTTTTCGGCTCCATTTCGAACTCGATGAACGAATTCCTGTCGTCTTTAAATATTCATATCGCAACCTTTTTTGGGAAGTGTTCAGTTCAAAAAGGGTTGATTCATTAACGGTTAACTAATATGTTATGCATTTGCTGGCCGTTTTACGTGCCCTTTTTACGTTCGAATTAACTAGATTCCGTGAGAAAAAACATGATGGATTAATTCGGTTTTAATTGGTGAGTTTCCACCGGGATATCAATCAACTTTCGCATTTTTTTCGGCTTTCAAAGGTGATCTTTAAAAACCGTTTTAGCTCGCCGTTGCGCTACTGAATCTAAACTGTAGCCGTCAATTGAATGACCCGGAAAATCGGCAAAATTGGATAGTTTTCGAGTGAATGAAGTTCAGTTTTTCTAAGGATTATTTGTCAAAAACAGGTTATTTATGGTTGATGATTCGGATTTTTCTGAATTATGGATCTCACGATGATCTCACGATGATCTATGATCAGATTTTTGTCGTTGAAGAATACTGTTTTTATTTTCGGTTTTTTTGCGAAAAACAAGTTAAGGTAAAATTTTAGGTGTTTTCCAATTAATTCGGTATTTATTTTAGTTTAGGTTGTTTAGTTTTTTAGTTTGAATGGTGTTTTTTCATATGTAGCTCTTTTGCGCCTCAAATTTTTTGAACTTGATAAAAAGAATAAGCGTTTGCTTACATTAAAATTATGAAATTATTTTTTCTCAGTTAAATGCCCAATGTTTCTGGCATATTTTGTGCAAAATTTAATTCGTTACTCGCTTTTATGCGTTTTATATACGCGCTTGATATGCTGCTTTTCTAGATAAAGTTTTTACTACAAAGAAATAAGCGTTTGCCTGATAAAAAATCAAGGCGAATTTTTCACACTGTTTTGTTCATTATTTCGAACGAATCCTGTATACGTTTCAAGTTGCTATTTGCTCTAATTTGTGACTTCTGAATTTTTTGAAAATATGCTTATTAATGTTTTGCATAGAAGGTTTAAGACTGCGATTGTATATTTTGTAAAAAATCTGATTTTGTCCGCTTCTTCGCCTTTTATATGTTTTGTGAAAATTTCAAGTCGTTAGTTGCTGTACTGCGCGAACTTAAAAATTTTGACCGTGGATTCGTCATTGTTTCCTATTGTGTTTTTGTTCCTGCCGTTGAACGGCTTCTGAAAAATCAGATGTTTCCTTGACTGAGATAAATTTTTCTCGGCTGATTGTTTCTTGTTTTTACATACTCTGAAGAAACTTGCTCTATGTTGTGAGTTTTAATTTCTTTTATATTTTGGTCTTTGTTCGGGGTTCATCTTTCAGATCAAGGTTGAAGAGCTTGCGAAAAATCAGTTTTGGTCCGGATTAATAATCGTTTCTCAATTTGTTTATTCTTGTTTTTAATAGATACGATTTGCACTATTTTCAAGCTACAACTTGCAGTAGTTTTTGCCTAAGGGTTTCTCAAGCGTCTAAAAATTTGCATTTTGCTGGATTTGAGTGAATTTTTCCCCGTTTTTTATTGAATGTTCAGTTCAAGCTGTTAAAGTTTTAAGCCGCTTCGTCTCTTAGTTGATAAGTTCTTATTTTTTGAGGCAGCAAGTAACTTTGCTCGTCCTTTTTCATCAGCACTTGTCTGGATGATAGGGCGTTTTTTTCAGGTTGTTGCTTCTGGTTTTTTATGTTTGCGATATTTTTGCTTATGATTTATTTCCGTATTGTTCTATTTTACACATGTTACACAATGTTTTACATTTTTTGCTGGTTTGCGTTGTTGGAAATAGCGTGATTTTTCGTCAGTCAGTTTCATATTGACTCTTTTCCTTCATCCTTTTCCTCGGGTTTTTGCAGCTTATTTTTATCGTTCTTGTAGACATTTCATTCCGCTGTACTTTTTGTAGTTCTTCAGTTGCAAAGAACTTAAATAAATGTGCAAATAAAATAGCTAGACGAATAAACTATCAGAAGTTTTAGGAAAAAAATCGAAGACAAACAACGGAGCTCAACCAACTCAGCGGTTTAGTTTCGTGTTAATTGCATTTTCCCACTAATAAAGTTCGAGTCCAGTTGGAAGTTTATTTGAAACTTTGTACGTTGCTGATAGTGCATATGCAGATTCGATTACATACCGAGCGAAGCGCATATTTGCAGAAAAAAGACACTTTTAAGAGAAAAATGCAATCAATTTTATGTTCAGATCAGTGATTAGTTGGCGGTGAAATCCGTTCAAAGTGTCAGTTGTCAATACGAATCAAGTGTCACTATTTGGCAGTTGTAAATCCACCTCAAGTGTCACTGTCAACGAATGACACCATGTCTGGATGCAATCCAGTTACAAGTAGGTGGAAATGAGATGATTAAGAATGAAAAAAACATAGTATTGTAGGATGGAAAACGACCTTAAAAGGGTTACGGTTTTAATTTATCTTGGACTTCAACGTTAAGTGGTAAAAAAGATATGTTCCCGTCTATCTTGCTTAGTCCACTGGCAAAGCAATTTCCGGTTTAGCCGACCCTCCATTACAGAGGCAGCATTCAGGCGAGCGTATTCAAATTACAAATTCGCAAAATAATAATTAGATTTGCACTAATTTCCAGTAACTAACAGTGGCGTAGAATCAGCAGCTTCTATTAATGGAAGTATATACTTTAATTAAATCTTCATGTTGAATGTTTTTGTGATTTAATTGAGGATTTTTGGGCTCTGGGCAATTTGCCTGGAAATTGAGTAGCTTTCGATCAATATTCGGTTTATAATTCGGGTTATAATCAGCTAAAAAAGTCAATTTTCTATTCGCGAGTTCAACTACCGATGGTGGGGCTGCGAAACGTCAAATCACTCGTTGCCGAGTGACAGTTGAAACTTGTCAGAATTGTTTATTTATTGGAGTTGGTGACATTTATAACATAAAGCAAAACAAATCACAATCAGATTGAAACACCAATGTGTCACCAATGTCAACAAAGCAAGTGTCAAATTACTAGTTAATTTGTAGTTATAATTTTAGCCACCAGGAGGCGTCTGGACTTTTGAATGCGCGAATCGCCTTTCTTAAAATGTGAAAAAACAGCCAACCAGCGAGTGTTTTTTTTGTAATTTATAGTTGAAAAGTATCGTTAAAGATATATGGGCTTTGGATCAAACATTGCTTTATACGGCAATGCAATTTGAGTTGGCCAAACGGCCTGCGGCTTAATGCGAACTATACAAGTAATTTAAATTGTGTCCGGGTCTTTAGGGAAATCTCGTTAAGGACCAACAGATGAATATTTCAGCACCTTTAACTTTTCATGCGGTTTTAATTCGTTTTATATAAAACATGCCCTTGGTCGATTATATGAAATGTCTGATCAAACATGGGTTTGAAGACTCAGTTGCAATATTTTCATGGTTATTCCTCATGCAATTTTTCTGGGAGCGTTTCAACTTGAGCACTCGCTTCCGCTATTAATAAGCTAATAAATCTCGCTGTGATGTACATGAACATTTAAGCAAAACCCGGTTTTCATCGCCCTTAAGTTGACATTTACTGGCCCTCATCAAAGGTTAATCCGGGTTTTGTAATGCGAGTACGTGATCTTTCACTTTACCATTTGTTTTCCTTTTATCGAAAATTTCATTTTTTTAAGTTTTTAAACAACAGGACAGTTTACAGTTTATAAATATCTCCTTGTTACGTGCATGTTTTAATATAAATTGTACAACGTTCGGACGTGAGTAGAAAGAGGCGAACGCCACATAAAGAAAAACCATATTTGCATATTTTTACTTTTTCGAGTGGATTAACATTGTTGGACAGAACTTTGTCTCTTTGGCAGTCGCTCAAGTGTTAGTAATTGCATTAGTAACATACAAAGTACACTTATTTGCGCCAATTTTATTTTTGCGGCGATTTTCTTTGCTCTTATTTCTAGCAGTGAATTTCAACATTTTTTTGACGACAAACGTTTCTTGATTTTTGCCCAGATGAAGCGATTTAGAAGTTTTTGGCATATTGGGTTTTTTCATAATGGTATGATGAAGCAACAAACCGAGAAAAAACGTTCTCATTCAGAGATTTTGCTTTTTTGTATGTTTTAAATCTTCAACTGCAAAGGAACGCAAAAAATTACTTGCTGGCCCAAAAAATTACCAATTAAGAAACGTAGCAGCTTGAACTCAAAACATTCAATAAAAACCGAGAAAATTTCGCTCAAATCCAGCCAAATGCTAGTTTTTCGAAGCTGTTGAACCTTATTTGGAGGGAACCCCATACAAAGCGCTTGCTAACCCCTAGACACAAATGTAAAACAAAAAAAACTGCTTTAAGTTGGGACTTGAAAATGTTACAAATCGCACTGAAACAAGAATAAACAATTTCAGAAACAATTAGTCAAATCAAATCAAGATCAAGACTGATTTTTTACAAACTCTTCAACCTTGACTTAAGACCAGAATATATTCAAAAATAGAGGAAGTAATTCTTGAAATTTCTACAGAGTATATAAAAGACAGGAGACTACCAGCTGATGAAAATTGATTTTATTCCAGATTAAATCTGATTTTTCAGAAGCTGTTCAACTCTTGTCTAAAAGACGATATATGAAACATTGGCAAAAACATGTTCAAAAATTTGAAACTCGCCAAGTATTAAGAAAAATAAAAGGCAATAATTTTTTATAATTTTATTCTAACGGCGATGTTGTTTTATTCAATTTCTAGTAGTGAATTGCAGCATTTTTATGATTAAGACAAAAACAATTTTTCATAATGGTATGAGAAGATGAAGCAACCAACTGAGAAAAACTCTCTTTGAAAAGACAAAAAACTTTGCTTCCAGAGTTTCATTTCCTTAAGACACGAGGTTTTTGTACCTTTATTTTTTCGATACTCACTCACTTCAGTTATTGAAAAAGGTGCAAAGAAAATTGCTTTATCTAACAAAAATGAAATCTTGTTCTTCAAACACTCGGCAATATTCAAAAAAAGATTTTCGATTAGTGAAGTTTTTAGTCAAGTCTACGCATTTTCTTGAGCCAACAACAAACGAAATTCTGTTGTTTTCTGAGCTTGATTGAAAAACGTGCAAAGAAAATTGCTTTATCTGACAAAAATTAAATCTTGTTTCTCAAAAACTCAGGAAAATATTCGAAAAAGATTTTCGATTAGTGAAGTTTTTAGTCAAGTCTTCGCATTTTCTTGAGCCAACAACTAACGAAATTCTGTTGTAGTTTCCTGAACCTGATTGAAAAACGTGCAAAGAAAATTGCTTTATCTGACAAAAATTAAATCTTGTTTCTCAAAAACTCAGGAAAATATTCAAAAAAGATTTTCGATTAGTGAAGTTTTTAGTCAAGTCTACTCATTTTCGTGAGCCAACAACTAACGAAATTCTACTGTAGTTTCCTGAGCCTGATTGAAAAACGTGCAAAGAAAATTGCTTTATCTGGCAAAAAGTAAATCTTGTTCTTCAAAAACTCACGGAAATATTTAAAAAAATATTTTCGATTAGTGAAGTTTTTAGTCAAGTCTACGCATTTTCTTGAGCCAACAACAAACGAAATTCTGTCGTAGTTTTCTGAGCTTGATTGAAAAACGTGCAAAGAAAATTGCTGTATTTGACAAAAATGAAATCTTGTTCTTCAAAAACTCAGGAAAATATTCAAAAAAGATTTTCCATTAGTGAAGTTTTTAGTCAAGTCTACGCATTTTCGTGAGCCAACAACTAACGAAATTCTACTGTAGTTTCCTGAGCCTGATTGAAAAACGTACAAAGAAAATTGCTTTATCTGGCAAAAATTAAATCTTGTTCTTCAAAAACTCACGGAAATATAAAAAAAAATATTTTCGATTAATGAAGTTTTTAGTCAAGTCTACGCATTTTCTTGAGCCAACAACGAACGAAATTCTGTCGTAGTTTTCTGAGCTTGATTGAAAAACGTGCAAAGAAAATTGCTGTATTTGACAAAAATGAAATCTTGTTCTACAAAAACTGGGAAATATTCGAAAAAAGATTTTCGATTAGTGAAGTTTTTAGTCAAGTCTGCGCATTTTCTTGAGCCAACAACTAACGAGATTCTGTTGTAGTTTCCGGAGCCACAATTTCAACATCGCTAATATATTTACAAAAAAACTGATACAGAACTGTTTGCCAAATTTCCCTAAACTTCCCCAGTTCTAATACATAACACAATAAATTATCCCTTTTATCACGCGAATTTGTACATATAGGATATCTATCAGGATGTTTATGTAGACACTTATGGCTTATTTTAATCAATGAAAGGTAGATGTGCCTGCGACCGAATAGCCCTCGAGGGACGTTTCGTATGTAAAGTCCTAAAACCGAAAATGGATATCGGGTAACGTGAAACGACATTTCAATATATCGGAGACATTGGGGATAATGATCGTAAACTCCCGAGTACACATCTTATTCGCGTTACTTTATGGGGCATTTTCCTTATTTTTCGGCAAGTTATTTCATTGCATCTGGCAATGAATGGATCGTGATCGGATGACTGTATTTATTTATGACTAGAACTTTGGTAGTTCTGCACGAAATTGGGCTCGCAAATGGTTCATCGATTCTGGCAAAAAATTCGCTAACGAAAAATGTTATTACTGTTTCCAATGCAAAGTACCTACCGACAACTCGTTACAAAATACATACTTAAGTACATACTTTGAATGAAACCTAATCCAGTCCGAAGGATTTACAGTTAAAAATCGCACCATTTCACCTAATACCGTGCTTAAAGTTGATTGATGACTTTCAGTTGTGCAGGTGATCATCCAGCTATGGGATTTGCTGGTAATTCCTTGGCAAATATCGACCTAAGATGGCTTAGAATAATCTGGGGCTGGATTTCGATGACGCAGATAATTGAGTATTTATAAAAACTCCGTGATTAGCATCGGTCACACGACTTGAAATCATGAAGTTGCTGGCATTGAGCGTGCTGGTGCTTCTTTGCGGGCTCCTCGAGGTCCAATCCGAGGGCTATAATGGGTGCGTAAGAATCTTCTTCGTTTATGACTCCTTACTCAAGCCAAAATCATTTGCAGCTACAAAGTGTACCAGGTGACGCCCAAAACCCTCCAGCAAGCCGACATTCTTCACCAACTCCATGAAGATCCAGAGTTCGACTTCTTCCAAGATGCCAAACTCCTGGGGCAGCCAATGAGCATCATGGCCTCTCCAAGGGTTCAGCAGTACTTTGAAACCACCTTGGCCAATCTCACTCACGAAGGTTTGGACTACACAGTCACCACGGAGGATGTACAGAAGTTTGTAGAAATGTTCGATCTAAAAACCTACTTCTACCCCGGCTAGTTTCCAGGGTGCTTGATGAAGAATATGCAGACTTTGTAAGAAGAAACGCCAGTAGACAGGCGGGAGCACGAGCAGTGTTCGATGAGTACATTTCCCATGCCGAGGTGAGTTTGGGGGAGTTAAAGTGATAGTTGAGTTGTGGTTTGATTCGTAGGTGTTGGCCTATTTGGAGCGTCTGGAGCGTGAGCATCCTGAAATAGTGAGGCTGGAATCGATCGGTCGCTCCACTGAGGGAAGGGATTTGCTTTTGATTCAGTGAGTGTGTTGAAAGTTTTTTTAGCCAGTTAAGGCTTTTATCTTTAGTGCTGACCTATGAGTAAGCCTGGGTGGGGTGGAGGATTATTTACCTGAGATTAGTGAATGAGAAAAAAAAGTCCGCTGAAAA
>NW_026018611.1:5339863-5344186 GCF_020466585.1 Dendroctonus ponderosae
GTATGATAGAGGCGGTTTTCCAGGATGTAGGGAATTCTCTGAGGGAGAAAGAGGCGTTTATTAAAGTTAGGATTTGGTTTAGGAGACTTTCTGGACGATGTTTTAGGATGTTGTTTGTAATTTGGTCTGGTCCGGGAGCTTTGCGGGTTTTGAGGGAGGATATTTGTGTTTTCAGTTCGGTCAGTGTTACGGGTGGAATTTGGGGGCAGTCTGGGCGGTCAACCATCAGGCGTATTTATACGCAAGTTAAAAACGCCCAATTTCAGTATCGGCTCGGGACGCCCAAATGCGCCCACTATTTTCATCGACGCTGGCATCCACGCAAGGGAATGGATTGCCACTCCTAGCGCCCTTTATATCATCAGTCAACTGGTCGAAAACCCTGCCCATGCCCGCCTGCACCAGAACGTAAATTGGGCAATTATTCCAGCCATTAATCCTGATGGTTACGAGTTCTCCCGATCTTCAGTTCTGGTATTATTTGCCCAAACTATTGCTTCTTCACACCAGGCGGTAAACAATTCCAGAATCGACTGTGGCGCAAAACAAGAAGACCCAACCAGGGCAGTACTTGCATTGGAACCGACCCGAACAGGAACTTTGGCTATCAGTGGAATACTGGTGGCGCCAGTACGAACCCTTGCAGCGACATCTATGCCGGACCTGAGCCCTTTTCTGAGCCCGAAACTGATGCCATTCGCAGGTACTTCATCAACCACTACACTGAGATTAAGCTGTACGTCACCATCCACAGCTATGGGAACTATATTTTGTATCCTTGGGGGTGAGTCGCAATTCGTTCCTGTTCTTTTAGTCTTGTTCAGGGCCAATATGTGTTTTTGCAGATTTACTAGTGAATTGCCTCGCGACGCTCTCCATCTGCAGACTGTAGCTGAAGCTGCAGCTAGACCGATCGAAGCAGCCAGTACTTTGGGGTCCAGGTACACCATTGGTTCTTCGACCAACGTCTTATACGAGGCGTCCGGGGGAAGCGATGATTGGACAAAAGGAGCGATTGGCGTCGATTTGTCCTACTGCTTCGAATTGCCTGGTGGTGGTAAGAGTGGAGAACCCAAAGGGGTAATGGGGGTTTTCTGATTAAGACGGTTTCCCGTAGGTTCGTTTGGATTCAACCCTCCAGTGGCGATGATTAGGCCAATTGTGGAGGAGACCTTCGAAGGCTTCATTGCGCTGGGGGAATACATTGGGTCTTTGTACGGTTAGTGCCTAAGAGTTGTTTGGATATACACAGAATTTAATTTGTTTTGTTGTTTTTTTCTCAAATCCAACGCGTTGATTAAACGTTGAAAAAATGAATGGTGCAAACATGGAATTATCCAAATGTGCAGTTTTAATAAGTAATCGGAGCCGCGCCCGTCTATTAAAGTGCGTAGTGAACAAAGTGCAAATCCGAGCCTCAAAGCGATGTCCAGCAGTTTCCAGTGTGCGGGGATGCCTGTTATTTAAATAATTAGGCAAAGTTCGGCCGTATTCCAGGGACGGAACACCAAACGCGCGAATTTATGGTAATGACGGCCCAATCTCAATGATTGATGCCTTGTTGTTTGATAAAACCGGCCAGAGTTGTGTTTTGTAATACTCGCTGGCTAACAAAGATTTATTAACGTTATCCCATATCGCTTGTTGCTATTATGATTAAATGAACGTATTCGGCTAATTGAATTTCTCCAACTAGTGTGGATATTAAATAAAAATAAACTTCTTCCATTTGTAGCAGATAAATACGGATCGAGGCAACAGTTGAACTTAAAATCCTTAATTCCCTTCTTTTCATCTTTACGTTAAATTTTGCGATCGCTGTCCATTTCTTCCTATATATTTTAAACTTCCTGAACCACACCACAAAAATTGGCCAAAAAATCGCTTTGTATCAGCAGAGCAGAATATTTAAGGAGGTAGTAGCGGTATTAGGAGCAGGAGATTAGCGTTACGTTATTTTTTGCCGATGTAGATGCTTTCTATTGGCGAAATTTTGATCGAACTCTTATTCCTTTCATGTTTAAAAATTTGGAAATTAGAAATTTAATTAAATTTCGCTTTGCTTTGTAAAGCGATATTTCGCCAATAGAGAGCATCTACATCAGCAAAAAAATAACGTAACGCTAATCTCCTGCTCCTGATAATTTACATAGCAAAATATTTAAGGAGGCAGTAGCGATATCAGGTGCAAGAGATTAGCGTTACATACTTTTTTTGCCGATGTAGATGCTCTCTATTGGTGAAAATTTTTTAGAACTCTATTCCTTTCATGTTTAAAAAATTGTAAATTATAATTTTTCTTAAATTTCGCTTTGCATCTACAGATAAAAAAAATTAAGGAGGTAGTAGCGATATCAGGAGCAGGAGATTAGCCTTACGTTATTTTCTTGCCAATGTAGATGCTTTCTATTGGCGAAATTTTGTTAGAACTCTTATTCCTTCCATGTTTAAAAAATTAGAAATTAGAATTTTTCTTAAATTTCGCTATGCATCAGCAGACCAAAATAATTAAGGAGGTAGTACCGATATCAGGAGCAGGAGATTAGCGTTACGTATTTTTTTTGGGCTATGTAGATGCTGTCTATTGGGGAAATTTTGTTGGAATTCTTATTCCTTCCTTGTTTAAAAAAATAGAAATTAGAATTTTTTTTTAATTTCGCTTTGCATCAACAGACCAAAATACTTAAGGAGGTAGTAGTGATATCAGGAGTAGGAGATTAGCGTTACGTTATTTTTTTGCCGATGTAGGTTCTTTCTATAGGCGAAATTTTGTTGGAATTCTTATTCCTTTCATGTTTAAAAATTAGAAATTAGAAATTTTCTTAAATTTTGATTTGCATCAACAGACCAAAATATTTAAGGAGGCAGTAGCGATATCAGGAGCAGGAGATTAGCGTTACGTAAATTTTTTTTTCGATGTAGATGCTTTCTTCTGACGAAATATCGCTTTGTTATTTTCATCAAATAAAACACATCAATTTAAGAATGGAGGACATTTATTATATTTATATATATATACATATACAGGGTGTTTCAAGTTAAATATATGATTTTCGAAGAGCGATTACTCAGTTGAAAGGGCCGTTATTTCGCAAAAAACGAGTCGCCCCTTAAAATTGGATGAACAGCCCTTAAAACATCCTGCATATCTCCATCAGTTAAGAAGATTAATAACATTTACATTACAATTAAATAACATCATGGTCGTTAGCAAAGAGTCCGAAACAATAAATTAAAGCTCTATCATCAGCTCAAAGAAGCGAAAACTTACATTAACAATATAAATAATTCAAATGCGTCTATTTCGTTCTTTTTTTTATACATGATTGTTATATTTGTTTAGAGAGTGATTGGTCATTCATTCGGAATGACTGCAGATATTTGCACAGGGTGAGCACAAAAAAATAGGCCGCTCATGCTGTGAATATCTGCAGCATTATTAACTAGCTTAGCGAATATTTTAAATGTTAACAGTAATTACATGAGACTCGACAATGTACAGTTATATACAAAAGAGGGTTTGGAATCAAACAGAAATGATGTGGAAAAATCCTGGGGAATTTGCTGGAACATTGGTACCCTGTAAGTGGCATCGGTCAGGTATTTGCTACTTTTTTGCGTGCTTTTGTTGGAGAAGCTCGATTGCGTTTTTCAATGTTTCTCTGTTAGTTAATTCGAGCAAATGAAAATGTTTATCCACCACGTTTTTGCGTAGCTCTGACCATTATGTCCTTTATAATACCGAATTGCCCTAAAAGAACTACACTACCTTTGACACTAAAGACGATCTGTTAAAAATCTTATATATTAAACTAATCGTATGTTAATACAGTATTTTCCTTGTGTTTTAGATATTTAGTTATGATATGTCCGTTTATTTTACTCGTCAACTATCTATATTTACATGTAGGATTGTTCCGTTTTAGTACCATTTGATCGGTTCGCGATTTGTCACTGTTACACTTTACACGCGATAATAGAAAACTGTCGATTAAAAAAGGGGAATTGGTGGGTTATTTTATAGCTAAAAAAACCATTAACAGATTGTGTTAAGAAAATGGTTTTATCAGAAAAAACGCATATGAAGAGTCCAGGAAAGAAACGTGCAAAGTCACTATTTTGGGCGAATTAAGTTAAAATAGCCGGCTTTTGACCGAATCTTACGAATACTGGGAATAAACACTATATATGAGCAAATATTTAAGTTGTAGATAAGTTGGGATCATATATCATATCATATATCATGTCATATATCATATGATACTATGGGGTCACTATCCCCATTTTTTAGTAATATATTTATGGAAAATTTTGAATCAACTT
>NW_026018611.1:5344968-5347421 GCF_020466585.1 Dendroctonus ponderosae
AATCACACATTTGTCAACATGCATTTGATAATTGCCATAAAATTCAATGGAATAATTCCACAATTTTAACTAAAGAACAATCCACAAAAAAACGTGAAAGCGCACTAATTTTACTAAATCAAAATAATTGTGTTGCTTCATGTTCATTTAATTTAAGTCATACATGGTCACCTATGCTAAATCTTGAAGAGGACCAGAGAAACATACACCCAAATTAAATTTACACCAAAATTATTAATTATCATTACCTTCATTAATTTAAACAATGAGATTAAGTCAAAGTCACATAACTGACAATTTGCACAGACGAATTATCAGAGCGAATTTTCATATATTGTATTATCCTACCATTGTTACACAATTTATTAACACACTCTTTTTTAGGTTCATTTAGGTTCTTTTGATAACGATAGCAGAAAATAGCTATCGAAACGTCAAGGTAATTTTTCAAATTAATTTCTTTACTAATTGGAATTTTCTCTTACAGCTTGAGCCTAAGTGTGTCGCAGGATACCCTCTAGGTGATAGTTCTTGATTACTTTTTGATAAAAAATTCGTTCTTATTGCGAAATAGGAGCGCTATTTACAATCAGCAATCTGTAATAAAAGACGTGAGGAAATTCTGTCTTTTTTGAAGACAAAAATTTTTGAGGCGAAATACCCAAAAAGAAGTTTGTAAAAAAATAAACAAATATTTAAGGTTTTTATAAGTGTATACAGGAAGAAAGACGCAATCTAGGTGAAAATTTACAAAGCGCGAATAATCGATTTGTTTCGGATATGTGCGAAGATTCCAATGTTGTATGATGATGAATGATGTATTCCAATGAACGCATAAAAAATCTTAACACCTCAATTCTCGAGGTTTCTGGAGTGAACAAACTGCTTGTTTTTCTATACCAAATTCTCTGAACCTCGTTATGAAAAAAAAAAACGAAATCGGCGACCGCAAAAAAAATTGTAATTTTCGACAAGCTTCCTACTTTTATAAAATAATAATGTCTAAAGAGTGTGGTGTCATTGATTTTCCAGTTTTCGTAAAAGCTTTTTGCTCAGCGTACGGAATAATGAAAAGGAGGATTCAGACAACTCAAGCATCTTTTTTACGTTTAAAAAAAGGCGCCACTCGTCAAATCACTGTAAACTAAAACAAGCCATCAAGAAGTATGTTGTCTCTCACGTTAAGTTGTTTAAGGGCCGGAACAGTCATTATAAGCTTAACGTAACAGGAAAAGAATCTCTCATACTTTAGATGTGAAAACAATGCGAAACGTATCGCATTATTTCCCCTATCGAATTTAATATCAGTTTTGGCTATCCACGATCGGATACCTGTAGGACTTTGCCAAAATCAAGTCTGTAAATTGAAAACGTGCACAAAATGCAAATAACGATCAAAAACACCGAGAAACCCAAAGCCTGTCGGTACAAAACACAACTGATAAAAACGGCGGATGTTTTTCGCGGCGGCTTTGCCGCAATTCACGTTTACGGAAACGCTAGCATAATCCTCAAACCCACCAAAACCCACTCAATATAGAAACAATCCTACAACATCACTCTCAAAGCTGAAGCTAACAGCTGATTAATCTACTATTCCAAATTTACACTAGACTAATATATCCTGGATCAAAACCTGTCGGCAATTCCTCAATACGACTTGCCCTCAAAGTTGGGGCTGAGGCCAGTCTGGGACTTCCAGGGGTCCGCGATTTGGGCAAGGGGAGCCGTGGCCCCAATGGGGGGCGGAGACGCTCCAGGCTGACCAGCCGACTCGCTCACAATACTTGCGTGCATTATTGTTTTAGCCGCAGTGGCCTGGAAAATCGGGAAATTAACCTGGAATTGTACACCAAAAAAAATCGATGGCCAGTACCTGGTGATGATCAACTTCCAGTAGCTCTTCCAGGTCTTTGTCGTTGGGCGAGTTGGCGGAATCGGGCGTTCCAGTCAGGCCATCTCTTCCGTTTTCCAACGAGCCATTTTCCACATGATCCTCATTTTCTTCGTCGATGTGGTTCACTGCTTTACTGTCCTGGAAAGAGGGCAAATTTCCATTTTTGAATGCGGTTTTTCCACAATAATCAAGAGGACAACTTCAAACTACCGATGTCTTATTGGGTTTTTTTGCCCCGACTTCTCTCTGATTCTTATTTACAATTCGTTTCAAATTCTGCGCAGTGTTTTCTTTGGAAAACAGCCCAAACCCGATAAATTTGATTTGTAAATGTAAATTTTTATACCATATTTACTTACACTGGGTTTTTCACATGCACTAATAACAAAGTTGCAATTCGATCTTCAACTGTTAATATCTTATAAAATTTTCGAAATTTTTTAGGCCTCTATATACCCTTAAACCCAGATAGCACAAAATATTACATACATATTTAGGAAATATTTATATGTTTGCTAAATATTTCAGATCAAAAGCAAATATTTCTTAAATATTA
>NW_026018611.1:5347521-5401657 GCF_020466585.1 Dendroctonus ponderosae
AATGATCTCTAATCCATAAATCTTTTAGCTTGAAG
Source organism: Dendroctonus ponderosae (assembly GCF_020466585.1). Classification (NCBI taxonomy): domain Eukaryota; kingdom Metazoa; phylum Arthropoda; class Insecta; order Coleoptera; family Curculionidae; genus Dendroctonus; species Dendroctonus ponderosae. The sequence continues at coordinate 5,347,557 of NW_026018611.1, forward strand.
TTTGATGGATTCTCTGTATCATAATATGCGACTTTTATGCGAAAAAACAGCAGAAGAAGAAGAGACAGAATTTTAAATCACTTCAAACCGTCCCTCTGCTCACACTTTACACCTTCTAAGTGAATCACGCGCTCATAAATGTCTGGAACACATCTGAAAACCCTTCACGAATACATAACGATCAAGCCAAGACACAATTCAATACTTTAACGAAGTTGAGCAAGCAATTACTAATTGTAATGCGCTTTGCAGGCAGTTTTGGGGGTGAAGTTGTCGTCACCTTTGGACACTTTCGGCTTGTTCGGCTCTATTTTTGCTCAATCCTGCGACACCCTGTCGGCTCTAATGTACCTTCAAGGCGTTTGCGCCCAACCTTAAGCAGACGAACCTGCTGGAGTAAAGCCAGTGTAATCACTTGACAGTGTTGTAATGTTAAGCCTCCGGCGGCTTTCCAGCTGACAATTAACAGCCGCCTCATCCCCCTTCCAGTCTCATAGAAATCAATTATTTTTGCGATAAACACTATCAGCTCGGCGCGACAAATTATGGATGTAAATTGGTTTTTCAAGTCATTTACATAAGAACGCGGACAAATTTACATAGGACTGTGTAACTCAAATTTACATGCCTTCCTAGCCTTGTATAGATCATAAGCTTAATGCGGCACTAAAGGCTAGAGATCGGAATGGGGGGTCATTAATTAGAAAACCAATTTCTAGCGAATTGTTCCGTTTATCACCTCGACTTTGCGGGGATTTGTTCAATGTACAATAGCATGAAATATGCCGCACTCTCAATTAACCATCATTGCGTAAAGTCGCCCGATTTCCGCTTGAAGAATGGGAAAATTGATCAACAGTTCCAATCCACAATCAGTGGGGCTGTTGACTCAATTTTCACCAAACGAAAACACTTTTGACGAAGTCCTTCTAGTCAGGTTGACCCTTTTGGACCTCAACTTTCGTCGCGTTCTTTGCCCTAAATTGAACACACTCTGAAGCTCTCGAAGAGCGCAGGTTTTTCCAAAAAACTTACAATTTAATCGGTAATGGAACACGAAAACACCACAAATCAACATGCAAAGTTCGATAAATTGACAAACCCAACTACAGATTCTTCCAACATTTACTGCTATCTATCAAAATAGTTCTTACTTTTGGATCTTTTGCGGCTACCATTATTCAGCTTCTTCAACTGCGTTGAGATAGAAACTAAACTAAATTTTGGGGCCCTTTTATAGAGCCAATCGATCACCAGCCCTCAATCCAATAAAAGAAGCTGTACCAAAAGCCATGACATTTTGGCGCATTTTCCATAAAACTGAGCGAAAATTCCCCCCATAGAATTCAATAAATAAATAGTCGTCGGTCTTGTTTCGTTGCTTCGGCCCATTAAACCAGTGTCTTTCATTAATTTAAACGGCATTTTATTCGTTTACTTCGCTTTTACAGCTACGTCCCATAAAAGAACCATACACCATAAACCATTTAAGGTGGTGCTTTTGTTCTAATTACGGGAAATTGTCCTGTAAAATCGTCGTAAACTGACCAAAATAAATTACAAAACGTCTCATAACTTTCAGCTTTATATCAGCACCGCTGTCGTCTTAACGTGGACTCGTGGACACGATGTTCTCGCTGCTTTATATGGCAATTAAAGCAAACTTTTGCATTTGTCGGCGATTTTTCTATAGTTTTCGATTAAATAAACCGAAACTAATTGGCCGGTTTCACCTTTCCGATGCACTTTTCGCAACTTCATTGTTCAAAAAGGTTGCCCGAACCTAATTGAGTCTTACTTTAGCAAATCCACGAGTTCGAAGTTTTAAAAGGTTAATGTGCGCGCCTTGAAACTTGGAAACATCGAATAGTCGACTCGAACCCATTACATTATTTAACAGATTGCCTATTTGTGTTTCTAACGTTGTTTACGTTTTATTTATTTATTGATTTCTATACCGAATTACAGCCGAAATCCATTAAAGTTACCCCAAGTGATTAGCTATTGTTTTTTGACCCCAAACTCTACACCCTCCAGAGTGAAATCAATTCTTTTGGTCTTTTGCTTGTATCCCGTATTTTTCTTGCAACATTTCAAACTCAGTTCAAGTCGAAAAATTGTCAATTTTTAACTAACGACTATATTTTCTTAGTTAAAAGAGACAATTAGACAAAGAAAAATGTTTTATGAGAGTTTCCTTATAACGAATGCTGAATAAATTGCCGTTTTAAAAATAAGCGCTTTTTCAACTAGAGCATTCTGTATATTTTCCTCTAAATTATAGAATTTCAATTTTCCATCACATCAGACCACCAAGCAATTTGGATTTTTTCCAATTGAAATCTCATAAATTACCAGGCGAAGACAACGAAACTAAATTTGCACACAATTGAGGCATTTAACTGAAGTACCTAAAAAGGAGAAAGTTGAAACCTGTAAGAGAAAGTTGAAACTCAAGGCCTTTAGAGCACTTTTCACAGCACTTTTCTCCAGAGTTGCCAAATAGCAGTGATTTCTTTGCAGCGTTCATTTAGAAAAATGATCTCAAATTTCCTGCTAAGGATAATTAATCAAAGTTTTGCAAATAATTGAGACCCTGTTCTGGAGCATCTAAATGTAATAGTTGCATTCTTCAGCTCTAGGGATTTAGGGGCAATCGCACTTTCCCTTAGAGCAAATAACTAACTTTGATTTCGCCGCACAATCAATTATTTTTTATTTAAAAAATGTTTCTGGCAAAGCAAGCGAAATGAAATTTTCACATAATTGCGGCACTTTCTGGAGCATCTAATAAAAAAAAACTGATATCTGTAGCTTATCTCGCTAAGGAGCTACAGTACTCCTTTAGAGCAGATAACCAACTTTGATTTCGTCGTAAAATCAATTTTTTTTATTCTCAAAAATTTCCTGGCTAGGCAAACGAAACAAAACTTCCACATGTTTAAGACACTTTCCTGGTGCACTTAGCAACAATAGCTTAAGGCGTTTAGGAATTACAACGTTTCCTTCCAGAGCTGACAAACAACAGTGACTTCTTTGTAAAGTCGATTTTGGAAAATTTCGTAAAAATTCTTAGATAAGACAACCTACACAAAATTTGAGTGTAACTAAGACACTTTCCCAAAGCACCCAAAGAAAAAGGCTCCAATCTGTAGCTTAAAGTGTTCAAGAGCTACAGCAATTTGGTTCAGAGCAGATAATCAACGTTGATGTCGTAGTAAAATCGATTTAAAAAAGGTCTCTGAAAAATTTACTAGCAGGGCAAACGAAACAAAACTTCCAGATGTTCAAGACACTTTCGTGGTGAACCTAAGTAGAAAGTCCAAACCTGTAGCTAAAGCCAAACTACAGCACTTTCCCCCAGAGCTGATAAACAACGATTTTGAAAAATTGCCTAACATTTCTTAGTCAGGACGACGCAAAATTGTGAATTACAGATAATTGAGACACTTTCCTAAGGCATCTAAAGAAAAAATTTAAATCCTGTAGCTCCAGGAGTCTAGGAACTACAGCACTTTCCTTCAGAGCAAATAACAGCTTTGATTTCGTAGAGAAATCCATTTCAAAAAATTTCAAAAATTTCCTAGAAAACGAAACCAAATTTATAGATATTTAAAATTATTTCTTGAAGCATCTAAAGAAGGAAGTTCATACCTGTAGTCAACGACGTTTATCAGCTACAGCACTTTTTTCAGGGCAAATAACCAACTGATTTCGTCGTAAAAACGATTTTTCTTCTCAAAAATCTCCAAAATTTCCCCGCAAAATAAATCTAACAAAATTCGCACATAATTAAGACCGTTTGTTAAGGCATATACAGAAAAAAAAATCAAACCTGTAGTTGATGGCGTTTAGAAATTACAGCACACTCCTCCAGAGCTGACAAGAAACAATGATTTCCTTGCAAAGCCAATTTAGAAAAACTCTCTAAAATTTCATGGTGAAGCTAACGAAACTAAATTTGCACATAATTAAGACCCTTGTYTGAAGGACCCCAAGAAAAAAACKGAAAATTCTAACTCAGGAAGTTTCGAAACTACATGACTGAAACTGTTTCCTGCAGAGCCGATGAYAAACTTTACACTTTGCTTTCGTAGTAAAGTCGATTTTAAAAATTTTCTAAAATTTCCTGGCGAAGCAAACGAAATTTTCACATAACTAACAGACTTTYTKGAAGCATCTAAACCGAAAAAATGAAACCTGAAGCCAATGAAATTTAGAAAACTACAGCACTTTTYTTTAGCGCAGATAACCAACTCTGATTTCGTCGCAAAATCGATTCGAAAAACTCTCTAAAATTTTCTGGAAAAKCAAACSAAAAAAAATTWGCACATMTTTAAGACACTTTCCTCAAGCATATTCAAGAAAAAAATTCAAATCTGTAGCTCATGGCGCTTAAGAATTGCCGATTCCTCCAGAGCTGGCAAGCAACAATGAAATCATTTAGACCCGGCAAACTCAATTTTAAAAAATTCTTGCAAATTTCCCGGCAAAGCAAGCAAAATGTTCACATAACTAACACACTTTCATGAAGCATCTAAATGAAAAAAATGAAACTTGTAGCTCATGCAATCTAGAAACTACAGCACTTTCGGACAGAGCCGACAAGCAAGAATGATTTCCTTGCAAAACCAGTTTTGAAAATTCCCTAAAATTTCATGGCGAAGCAAGCAAAACGAAATTTGTACGTAATTAAAACACTTTGCTTCTCGTTCGATTTGCTTTCGGAAAATCCTCTTTGCTCTTCTGGCGAAGCAAAAAAAACCAAATGAACTTGCGCAAAAATATTGTTTGCTAGCACTAACAATTGCGGAGTCAGAGCCTATAAAATTATGGAAAATTAGACATCCTGTACACTTTAATTGACTTTTGACCCTTAATAAAACACATTTAAAACCGTTTTAATTGAAATTAACCACTCTGTAATTTTTCCGACTGAAAATAAAGCACACAAACGGCCGGCCACAAATGTCGAAAAAAAGCCAGACGCCTCTCGTAATTTCCAACTTTGCACTTTTACTTTCAGATAGGAATATTAAGACAAATGACTGCCAGGTAACTTCTTATGAGAATTTATTACTCTAATACGCTCTAAACTCGGAAGTAAATTTCCTAGTGGAAAAACATTCTTCTTTGTTGCAAGCCCATTCGTCGGATTAAGGATGTTTAACCTCGTTCTTGTTAGCGTTTTTAACTAAATTGCTTCGCTACCGGCTGCTTTATGGCTACTTTGCACGAGGAATGTCTTCATCGTATCCAGCAAAAAAGTCCAAATAATCCCGAAAAAGTTGATACATCCCAAGTCAATTTTTAGCTGCTTTCGTCGTTCACAGCCAAATCTCGGATGAATAGCAGAAGGAGGTCCCAAGACGCGAAATGACAAATTTTCTCCAATTTGCGCCGCTATGCAAATACGCTTTAACTCTAGATCCGTTAGCTCTTTGTTTCCCAATTGAAAAGCCGGCGCACTTCTAATTTATATTCGCCCAAAAATCCCCGCGGAGATTTAACAGCTTTTCGAGTTTCGAACAATAACAAAACAGAGATCGTCTTTATATAATTCGCGACAATCCTAGAGCCTCGATACAGTCAAGGGTTGTTTATTCAAATTTTCATGCTCCATTGTACACCGTCGACCTTTGTTTCGTTAAATGCTTGACGATTTTTTTCGGCGCCCTGTTGGGTTGAAACAAAAGCCATTAGTCACTGTTCTGAAGCTAAAACACATTGGGCTAAAAAAAGTTACCCCTAATAAGGGTCCAATTATCGAGTTCGAAAGAAGGGAAAAGCCGGAGGAGGAGAATCAAGTTTTAAAACTCCCGAACTAGTGGAACTATCAATCTTTTTCGGTCACCCAATCTGTTCCTCGGACTTCGCTTAAGTAGCTTAACTTCTGATAAAGTTTAAAGAAGATACACCGCAGTCTGTCATCATTATAGTTTTCTTAGCGCGCTTAGTTGAAAAGAAACGCAGTTTGACCAGTAATGATCTGGATTTTGGCCTTCATTCTTCTAAAAAAACTTCCCCCGAAGACGAAAATAAGCAATTGAAAAAGCCTCACGTTTACATCGGTTTACGGCTTAAAAAAGCCAGCAAGCAGGAAGCAGCTTGGCGGATAAACACCAGGAAAAATTAGTATCGGTTGCCGAAAGGGGCACACCGACACACCATTAATATAAACCATCTTTAAAAAATCGGCATTTTTCAGAAATCAATGACACCTTTCCCACGTGAACCCGATTCGTCAACGAAATGTCCAATGTTGAAGCGAGTGAAAGCCGAAAAACAAAATTACCTGTTTTTCCAGGCTCCACTTTAAATCTTCCTTGCGAGGTTTTAAGGCGATGAAAACGCAATAAACCAGAGAGCGCAGGAAGTCAAATAAATTCTCCCTTGTATTGCGGATTACCCTTATTATTTGTTTGTTCCCATCAACCTGTTTATCCCGCGAGATCAACAAAAAAACGAAGTTAAGCGATCTTTCCGGCTTGGGTGGGAATAATTTTGTGGGATTTTGTAAGCGCACATACATTCACATAAAGCTTGTAAATAAGCATTTTTTCCAAATCAGTTGCCTAATCGATCGCGCGCCAGTTGCAACATCCATTACATAATTGTAACGTTCCAACGGTTGTCTATTTCATTTTTTAAACTTACGTGCGCTCACGCTGACTTTAAAAGGAACGGCAACCGGTTAAAAGAGTCTTTTATGCCGGTTTTCAATGGATCAGCAAGCTCTCGTTTTTCCATTGACCGCCTTTAAATCTATCCGTGTTTTCAAGGAACGGAAAAAGGTTTTCCTGTTTGTAAGATATTCAATTCGTCTAGGATCCGCTACGGGCAAAGCTGTGCGGAAACATTCATGCCAGTAAGCTAAATTAATGAATAGTATGCAGAAAAATCACTGTCTAACACACGTAACCGATTCATCGATGAATTAAATTTTTATTAATTCCTGTGCATTTACAGGGTGTTTCCAATGCGAGCAGCAGGCTTATAACGCTACCTACATATGCAAAAAAAATTGTAGGTGTCTTTAATGAGAAAGTCTGTTTGCAGCCTCGGTTTTCGCTTTGAATGTGCTCGCTATAAAAATATACATAATTATTTAAGTTTGAAATTGGTCTCGCCTGTCGAAATCCTCCACTGAATAAAAAACGTCTTGCAGCAATTGAGTTCTCCTTTGTCAATATTAATTAATAATTATCTAACAACAATCCCACATTAGTTCTGTTCTTCTGTAGTTGTCTCTCTCGCAGTCATTGCAAATAACTTTTAGTCAAGACAAGACACTTTTTAGTGAATGCCGGCAATTTTAGACAACAAAACTAACAAATTAAATGATAATGACCAACGAACGCAAGAATTGCCAATTTAAAAAATTATCTGAGTTAATTAACTATTTTGAGTGTAGAAACCCAATGGAACAGGAAAAATGTAAAAGATAAAAACCAGCAGTTATAAAGCAAAACTTACTAAATTATTTAATTTTCTACGGTTGGTGACATTTGGACAGTGTAAATTTGCATATAATGTCATTGTAACTCACTATAAGCAAACTAAAGCAGAAACAGACAAATTGGTTGATTAACATTAATTAAGTGCCAGTTTTGATGAAAAATAAGCTTGAAGAACCCAAAATAGCCCGACTTTTTATGAATTCTAACGAAAACAGCGATTTCATCTAAATCAGTTTAACAAAATTAACTGACACTGACCGAAAACACTAGAGTATCAGCACAACATTGCAAACACAGAGAAAACAGAAAAAACTGCAGTTTCCCAGCAAAAGCCCCACCAATTATGTCGTTTTCTACAGTTGGTAACATTTAATTAAATGGCATTCTCCACTCGGCAGTTGTAAATTCGCCTCTAATGTCACTATCATTCAATCTAAACATGCGCGTAGTTTTAGTTACATAAAAGCACGAATTTAGTGAAAAGTTTAAAAAACTGGAAAAAGCTCGATTTAATAACTATTTATAACAGAAATTGCCGATACAGCAATTTGACTTTGTGAATGTGACAATTTTAGCATTTTTTTATTTTTAATACAATATTTATATCTGCATTTTAAGAATTTTTTTTATGGTTTTCTTCTGTTAAAAATCGCGAACTTTTAATTTATGCAATTTAGATGCATTGTGCTTAAAATAAACATTCAAATATCTTGAATTTTCGGCAATTATCAATATTTTTTGCATTAAATAGAAAATCATATTGCGATCAGCTTTTCTTAGTGTCGTTTCATGTGAAATTGCGGTTTTCGATGAATTTTCACTCATTACAATTCACACTGCACGAGCAAAAATCAATGTTTTATAACAAGTTGCCAAACTTCGATCAAAGTAGCAAATCTCAATTCGTCAATTCCCGTTTTGATGAATTTTGCGGTTCAATACTATCAAAAAGAAAAAAATAAAGGTCTAACCAAAAGCAATAAAACTTGAGGATATTCACCAAATGTAACCCAAATAAACAATGCAAGTACAAAGTATAGATTTGGCAAATGCGCGATTTTCTTCGAACTTGCGACAGACTGCGTAGATTGCGGTCTTATGGTGGTGAATTTCAATGAGCGAAATCTGCTCAAAAACCGTAGTTCCACAAGAAACACCCTAAAAGTCGCTAGTAAGTAAATCATCTATAAGGTGAGCATATTGCCGACGGGAGGGCTTAATAACCTAGATAATTACCGTATTTCCTACTCACTCTTTCAAGTGTTAAAAGTGCTAAAAACACAAAAAATTCGAAAAGTCACTAACATTTATCACAAACTTTCATAACTAATCCAGTTGGGTTTGAAAATCTGTTTAACCACCTGACCAAACCTGCTGTTACGCACCTCCACTTTCACACTTTCCATTTGTCATCGCAACAATTTGGTGTCATCCATCAATCCAGATCAAAATCCCAAGTAAATCCCGTTAAATTCCCGTGTAGAACAACCATAAACATGCAGCTGAATAAAAGCGATTCCGACCTCAGTTCGAACTCATCCTGGACCATCCTGCACGGTCCAGACTCACCATCCAGAACAAACTCCTTTGAGAGTGTGAGAAATGAGAAAGTCACCAAGGAGTTGCTCAACGAGGACATTGAAGCTGCGCATTCGGGTAAAAAGTGCCCCAGACCTGACTCAGGAAAAAAACAGCGGAAGACCAAAAAAACGTCCAAGAAACCCCGCTGTGATTATACGAATTTGCTATCAATCATCGCCTGTCTGTTCACTATAACTGGAATTACGTTGCTCACGACCCTTTTCCCGCCCCCTTTCACTGAATCGCCCACTTTGGATCAGCTGCAGCATAGTCTGGCCCAGGTATACGATCACGCTGATCACCCAACCCCAGCAAATGCTTCTGGTAGCATCCGGGCCACCATCAAAGCGATGGAAGTCGCCAATTCTCTGGACTTTCTAAGAGGAGTTAATGACAACGACTTCGACTACGAAGACCCAACTTGTGAGGCAACAGACCACTTCAATAACTCGCTGAAGATCCAAGTCATCGGCCCTTATCCAGACGAAGCGTTTCCAGATCCAGCGACGTTTCAAAGCAGCGAAGAAACAGTGGCGAACAATTCCAGATCTTTGTACGACACTGCAAAAGCGCTGCTGAAAAACTCCAGTTTGCAGATGTTTGTTGCCACCTTGATCCAGGACGTTTGCCTCATTAAGCTGATTAGCGAGTTCTCCAAGCGAACCAGAGATGAAGAAGAACCAGAGCACCCGGCTGAAGTGAAAAAAGTTCGCAAGCTCTTGCCAAAGAAGAAACCCATCAAATCCAAGAAGCTTTCGAAAGCCAAATTGTCCAAAGCCGAGTCTGCGAAGCAGAAAACTCCCTCGCCCGCGCCTGCAGACGAAAACGGAAAAAGTGAGTGCGAAAAAAGGTTCGAGGAGCTCGATAGCAGATGGTCGGCACTGGGGCAAAATCACCGCCAGAAAATCCAGCAAATCAAATCCAAGTTCAGCCAGGAGATCTCTCAGATCAAGGAACAAGAGGAAGAAGGCTTGAGCCGCAAGCAGAAGATCGACTTCACCAGAGAGAAGTTCCTGCAACGCCTCAAGTCAGACCGGGAGGTTTACCTGCGCAGGCTAAGAAAGCTGCGGGACGAAAGGCAAAAGGTCCTGAACGAAGTCTGCCAGAGCTTCAAGACATCGAGAAACCTCAGCTCCAAAGATGTTTCAGTGGGAAACTTTGCCGTTGTCTTGCCCAGCCAGTACAGTTTCACCCAAAAGCTGCAGGAAATCAAATCCAAGCAACTCGAAGCTGTGAACAACCAGTCCATAAGCTACGTGCCTGCAAGTGCCCCCGCCCCCATTCACGCAAAAACTTATGAAGAACTGAGGAAGAAATACGAGGAGAAACGGGCACGTTTGCTGAACAAACGACACATGAACAGGCAGCTGGAGCTTCAAGGCTCCGCAAAATCGTTGCTGGAATCGGAAGGCGGCAGCCAACAAACCACAAGCAGCAAGACGGGAAGCAAGAGGAACCTGAACGAGCTGTACGAGGCCGCATTTGAGCAGAGAAGCAAAAAAATCAAAAAGCAAGACCAACTGAAGTGGGCAAAGAAGTTTGAGGACTTCAAATGGACAACTCCCGATGTGCCACACAAGCAAATACACCGGAGAAAAATTCTACACAAGGGGCTGCTCTAAATCGGCTTTATCAATCTCAATTTTTTTCAAATGCATACGAATATAATATAATCAATAAAAACTGACTGAACTTTCACTTACCTTGTCTGGCGTGTTGTTATCCCTAGGCGATATGGGGGGAGATGAGCAGTTGCCAATTGTGGGCACTCCCAGCTCATAGATGTTGATCATGTGGGCTGCCTGGGCATGAACCATCAGATCCCAAGCATTCTGGAACGCATCCTTGCACTGCACGCATAAGAGTGCTGCTGTTGAATGTTCATCTATTGAAGACCCTGCAAACACGAAGTGTTGGATCTTAAGAATGGCGATAAAATGTTGCGGTAGTCATAATGTTTGCGCCCTGTATGCAGGTGAAGAAAGGTTTTTTTGCGGACACATGCGGTTAAATTGGAGTTTTGCAAAAGAGCTGAATAAAGACGAAGCCGTTGAAATGCGACGCCGCGCAAAAACGCAAAAGCGCTCATGGACAGCATGTTCCTGCCTTAAATGCTGCGCGCTATTGCCAAAACATACTAAAACTGGAAGACAGATTCTTAAAATAAATTAGTCTATACACCGAAGATTTCACATTCACGACCGAAAAAATCAATAAAGCGCTCAAAATTCCCTTCAACAGAACCAAACACTGCATTTGTTCATTGATAAATTTCATTCTCCCTCCTGTATATTTTCCGACCACATAACTCTGGAACGTAGCCGAATAGTAATGCTGGCTTATTCTATGCCACCTGAGTCTTCTATGAATTACTGCTCTTTAATCTTCTAATAGTCGCACTGCATTCGGCCACGAACTGGTTTAAAATGCTGTGACCATCAAGTTTCCAACTTGCTAAGGCGATATTTAAACTGAAATTGGCACGTTGCTGAATCTACAGAAGCTGAGAGTGAAATTCGTTTGTCACTAAACAGTTTCAGTGGAAATACTTACGCGTTTTACTGCTTTCGCATTTGCAGGTGAATCTAAGTTTGCAGTAGTTTTTCTTGTGTTCCAACAAGTCGTGGAGGTCGGAGAACATTTCGCGGCAATTTCCGCATATTAGGATGTCTTGATTGCCTGCAAAAAATACAAAAACATTTGATTGAAACGATGGAATGTTGCCGACAAAACTGTCAAGTTCGGGATTTTAAACATATTTCGAATTTAATTAATCTTTTTTCTTTGCTGAAGATGTTAAGTGAGACCGTCTGGAACTTTGCGCTCAAAGATTCTTCCATTTAATATTTACTGAAGAAAGCGGCAATTGTGAATAAATTACTTTTACTGTCGCGAATTTTTGCATGAAACAGCAAGAACATTTGCTTATGGCTCGATTTATGCAGACGGACTTTGCTCGTCGACAAGCTTTCACATAGTCAGGAGATCATTAATTCTTAGTGGAAGCGGCACTTAAAATTTGCCCAATTTTGCTACTTCGATACAGTTTATGTGTAATTTGCTTCACCTTAACAACGAAAATATTGTACTCAAAACTCTATTTGGCAAATTTAAAAATTTGATCCTACAACTGAACCGATTGCTTTTCGCAAATTTCTCACTTCTAAACGCCATGAAAGCATTGCAGATTGTAGACGACACGTAGTTCTGCGAATATTGAAAGTTTCGGTTCACGCGATAGCAATCCTGATCTTTAGAAAATTTTGAAATTCCGCCCCAAGAAGCAAGCCGTTTGCTTCTCAAAATGTTCACTTCTAACATTGAAAATTATCAAAATTTCAAACTTCACCAAGTCACAACTTGATATTTTACCCACTTAAAGAAACCACTAAAACCTTAAAAATCCAGAAAAATTCATTCAAATCCCATAAACGGACTAAGTGCTCCTTGCAAATCTTGCACCTCGGTGTTGCGAAAATTCCCACTTCCAGACTAAAAGAGGCAAACATCAAAAAATTTGTCTAGTTTTAGAAGACGCTTAAATCTACATTTGTGAAAATATCATTCGAAACCAACGCGAAATTGATTTTTGGAAAATTTTCAAAATCTGCTCTTGAAACTAGATTAACTCGCAATTGCCCGTCTGTCTTCAGAAAATTTTCACTTCCACACTGAGAGAACCAGACAGATAAAAATTTGACCACTTAAAGAAGACGCTAAAACTCCCACGTTCTGAAAATATCAATGAAAACCAACGGGAATTTGATTTTAGGAAAATTTTCAAAATCTGCTCCTGAAACTAGAATAACTCGCAATTTGCCCGTCTGTCTTCCAAAAATTTCCACTTCTAAACTAAAAGAAGCAAACATTTAAAAATTTGTCTAGTTTTAGAAGACGCTTGAACCTCAATCTTGTGAAAATATAATTCGAAACCAACGAGAAATTAATTTTTGTAAATTTTTCGAAATCTGCTTCTGAAACTAGAATAACTCGCAATTTGCTCGTCTGTCTTCCGAAAATTCTCACTTCCAAACTGAGAGAACCAAACATATAAAAATTTGGTCACTTATAGAAGACGCTACAATTCCCAGGCTATGAAAATATGAATCGAAACCAACGCAAAATTGATTTTTGAAAAATTTTCAAAATCTGCTCCTGAAACTACATTAAACCGCTTTTTGCTCGTCTGTTTTCCTAAAATTCTCACTTCACAATTGGAAGAAGTAAACATCTAAAAATGTTGTCTAATTTTAGAATACGTTTAAACCTACATGTTGTGGAAATATCATTCGAAACCAACGCGGAATTAATTTTTGAAAAATTTTCAAAATTTGCTCCTGAAACTAGATTAACTCGGAATTTGCCCGTCTGTCTTCCGAAAATTCTCACTTCAAAACTGAGAGAACCAGACAGATAAAAATTTGGTCACTTATAGAAGACGCTAAAACCCCCACGTTGTGAAATTATCAATGAAAACGAACGCGAAATTGATTTTTGACAAAATGTCTAAATCTGCTCCTGAAACTAGATTAACTTGCAATTTTCCCGTCTGTTTTCCTAAAACTCTCACTTCACAATTGATAGAAGTAAACTTTTAAAAATTTGTCTTACGTATTGATTTTTGGAAAATTTTCAAAATCTGCTCCTGAATTAACTCGCAATTTGCCCGTTAGTCTTCCAGAAATTCTCACTTCGAAGCTGAGAGAACCAGACAGATACAAATTTGGCCACTTAGAGAAGACGCCAAAACCCCCACTTTCTGAAAATACCAATGAAAACCAACGCGAAATTGATTTTTGGAAAATTTTCGAAATCTGCTCCTGAAACTGGATTAAATCACAATTTGCACGTCTGTTTTCCGAAAACTCTCGTGTCAAAACTGAAAGAACCAGACAAATAAAATCTTGGACATTTATAGAAGACGCTTAGAGCTCCAAGTTCTAAAAATATAATTCGAAACAAGCGACAAATTGTTTTTTGAAAATTTTTCAAAATCTGCTCTTGAAACTGGATTAAATCGCAATTTGCACGTCTGTTTTCCTAAAACTCTCGCTTCAAAACTGAAAGAACCAGACAAATAAAATCTTGGACATTTATAGAAGACGCTTAGAGCTCCAAGTTCTAAAAATATAATTCGGAACAAGCGACAAATCGATTTTTGAAAAATTGTCAAAATCTGCCCCTGAAACCAGGTTAATTCGCAATTTGCACTTCTGGCATCCGAAAATTGTCACTTGCAAACTGGAAGTAGCAGACCCATGATAATTTGGCCAGTTATAGAAGACGCTTAAACTTCCACGTCCTGAAAATTTCATAGCAATCCAACACCAAACCTGCTTTTGGCAAGTTTTCAAATTCTGCTCCTAAAAGTAAATGAATTCGCATTATGCACGTCAGCCTTCCCAGATTTACAACTTCCTAACATTAATGGATGTCTACTGTATATTTTCCATGTTTATACATTTTTTTCACATGCAATCCCCGAACATTTCCACATCAGGCAACGTTCAGCTAATTTTTTCCCGATTTGCAATTTCATTCAACCACCTTGAAGCGCATATTTTACGCGACAACTCCGAAAAAAACTAAGAAGAGTAATAAAAATACGAGAATATGTCAAGTCGGACGTATTTTCCAAAACGCTATAAAGCTGAGCCGGTTTTCATTAATGTGGTCCGTGTGAACAGCCCCATTTTCACAATTTCTTTTCCGCATAAATCTGCCGCTAACCCGGCTGGTATTCCCGAGTTTATTTTGTTGGTTTAATTATTGTGTTTTTAGCCTTTATTACCTAAATTTATTATGCAGTTTTTGCGCGCACAAAAACTACTTTATAATTTAGTTGTGCTGGGAAAAAGTGCTACGGTCAGATTTACGGCTTTATAGTTTAAAACCTTGAAGGTGTTGAGCGCTACATTTTATGGCAATCGTGTTATTTGCTGCATTTTTGCATCGAAAAACACCGATACAAATTGTAGAATTTAATTCCCAGCAGCTGAGATAAGTTGAATGTAAGCTAGTCGTGAAATGCTCTGGATTCTTATTGGAACAAATGCAAGAAAAACAGATAAATTAAGTTTATTGAATAACGGTTTCACATCGAAAAATTTCGTAACGAGACACTTTGAACGAATCCCGGCTGATTTATTTGGTCGATGTGGGAGCATTTCGCTTGAGAAAACTATTTAATTTTCTCACACCGAATCGCAATTTCTGATCTAATTTATAGCCGTGATTAATGTCGGTTTGAAACGAACAAAATAAATTATTTTTTTATCCACACACCAAGGTGAACTCGCTTTGCTGTTCACACCAAAAGCTCAACAAATACCAAAAATCCACTTACTGTAGACTTTGAACTGATCCAACGGTGGCACTAAGGTAGATTTTTGTATCTGGCAGGTTTTGCCATTTCTTGCGGACGCTGCCATCAGTCTCTGTCGTTTGATTGGAGGCGCTAATCTTGTCGGACCAATAGGAAACGCTGTTGATGCATAATAACTGAAACAAAACAGATGCAAAAGTTAGGTGTTGGTGGTTATTGCTGGAAACTGTTGAGTCTTCCGGGCTTTAACAAGCTGGGACAAGAAGATGAAAAAATGTGTACTTATTCAACTCTTCTGATATTGAGTAAATCCAGCTGGAACAGGGGAAAGACTTTTTGCTTTAGCACGGAGACGCAAGAACGAAGACGAGACAAGAAAAACATGTATCTTTAAAAGCGATTTTCGGAACGACTCAGATCTAACAGCGGCAGTTTATCAACTAGAGAAAAGAGAATAAACAAATACAAGCGTAAGAAAGGAGTTAAAGATGACATATTAAGAACATTACTTGGGTGAAGCTGATGCTTGGTTGCTGCCCCGCGTAAACCATCTCTGAAGACGCAACCCGCTCATCCTGGCAAAACATCGGGACCAAATTATTTTCCAAAACGCGCGAAAAAACCGAAAAACTCCCGAATTCCACTGGCCAGAGGCTTTTTGCAGGCAGCGAATCCAGTCGCATGCTTCGTTTAACTTTCCAAAGATTCGAAAATGCCCTCCTTAAGAAAATGATAATTACCCAAGTCAGCAGTTTCCGTTTAATCAAATTAGAGCTATTTAAGTTGCTGATCGTTAAAGTGAATCGCTGAAAATCCAGGTTTTGCCCGATGGAAAATATTTACTTTGTCTGCCGGATTAAGACTAATGATACCATTAAACTGCAAAAAATGACTCGGCCAAGGTGTTTTCTTTGCACGTCAGTTGCCATTTCGCGTAATAGTTGATGTTGCTCAATCATCACTTCTACTGCCAGTTTGACTGTTTTGCAATTGAAAATCGGTCGACAAAAACCCATTTGCTCTAAAAGCAGCAACGGAGAAAAAAGTTATCACTGCACGGGGACGTAAGCTCGTTTTTCCATCAAAATGCGCTTTATTTCTCCTACTATGGCAGATTGTTTTTGCAATTATCCGAGTAAAAGGCAGAGCCGACAATTAAATATGATGCAGTTGCATTGTTCGGTGGAACAGAAATCAAATCGAGTACTGACGGCTTTATAGCAACAAACAGATAAATCAAACACAAAAATTGCGATTTATTATTGCTTGAAAAGCGACTAAGAACCCAACTCTTAAGTTAGCGCAATCGTATCAATTACACAGAGAGAAAGAGAGAATGCAAATGACTTCGTTACGTCCTGGTGGCAAAACCGGGCGTGGACAAATCCAAAGCAAAACGTAAAATCGGCAAATAATAGAGCAGAAAATACGGCAAAAAGCCGGACAGACTTGCAGTTATCAAACAAAGGATTGTGTCGAATCTTGTTCCAGGCAAATTCGAACAAAATGCCTTACGTTTGGCGTGCACAATTCCCAGGTGATCCAGTTATATTCGCACAAAGTGACACTTGGCTCTTGAATGCGATTTTCCATTGCAGCGACGGATTTTCGCGTTTCATTGTCAGGACTTTTCCATACAAGCAACTTGTGTATCTTCATTATTTTACCGCTTTCACCCTAACTGATACGTGCATTTTGCGGAGTTTAACACGGTAATTTTTCAACGGGTTCTAAGTGCAGATCAAATGATCCTAAAGGAGATGGAAAGTAATTGGATTCTACCTGGCGCATAGGTGGTAAACAGAATAAAATGCTACGCTGCTCAATGTTAGTAGAAATGCGGAGCTCCTTCTCAACTACCGGTTTTTGCAAGACTTTCGAATTATTTTTCTGGTTTATTGAATTTTGCTTATTTTCCTTTCCTCTGAAACAACTTGATAGATTATTTAAATTTAGGTTGGTTTTGAACGAGTGAAATGTAGGGCTAAACTTGAGAGCCCAGTGACGCTGCAAAGTACCTTTGCTAGTGTGTGCTTCTTAATAAAACCCTTTATTTGCTCAGGCAGGATTTTCAGCAAATGTTCTTTTATTAATCTCAAATGCAAGTTTTGAAAAATCCCACACCCTTTTCACACCCAGTTAAATTATAATTTCAAAAACAACACCATTTAAGCAGCGCCATTAAAACGTAATGCGATTTAGGAAATATTTTTATCTTAGGAAATAAGCCAGTGTTTATGCTGAATTCGATCCATAATTGCATTTTTTTCTGCCCAATTAATTAAAAAGTCAAATTCCATTGCAAATCGTGGCTAAAGTATTGCAATAAAGCAAGTCAATAAATTAGAAAAAACATAAAATGAAAATCGGGATTTCTAATTAATTGCAAATCTGCCAATAGTCAATTTCCATTTATTCAATATACTTCCACTTATTTAATATCAGTCGAATCGCCATTGGAAATTCAAATGGTGGCGTTCGAAATGCCTGAGATGAAGTGCAAATAAGGTGTCAACCGGCAATTCTTTCCTGAAATCTAATAGAGGAATGTCGCTTTTTCGTTTTCTCGTATAATTCGACTTTGTCTAGAGCCGGTGATAAATTCGAATTCAATCCAGCAACGGAAAGCGTTTACTCCGTTCCTATTGATCTCTATCTAATAGTGTAACGAGATCTGACGCAAATATGAATTTATACACAGGCCAAGGGAAGCCAGACGATTTTCAAGGCAGTGGAGATTTTTAGACTGTCGAATAGGTAAATTTATCGGGAGGATTTCGGTTTGAAATATTAAACAAACAGCTTGCAATCTACAGTTGGAGACTTTAAAATTGATTGCAGGTTTGCCCAATATTTAGTGACAAAAAGCAAAATTCCGCGAATAAAATTAAATAAGGAACATGTTGGCAACGGCGAGAAGCGAACGGTGCAGAAAATCGGCAACAGCGCGCGGAGTAAGATGTAAGGCATTTTGGAGGCAAAATTTGCGTACACTGTTTATATCTAAGAACACTTTAAGAGACGTCTCAAGCTCTCAAGCTCTCAAGCGTCATTTGACTGCTTAGATCAAACAGTAACTAATTGATTTTAAAACATTTATTTTTTTGTTTTCTTAGATGTTTTTTTTTTGCTTACCGATTAACTATTCGTTTCAAACTAGAGATTTCCGCGATTTCTTGAACATAATTTTTTTTGCAATTTTTGCACTTTGTAGGCGAAAGGTTGAATTAAATTATTCGAAAAGTTTCGAATTTGATCCATTCTCAGAGCATTTTACATAGTTTTCCAATCGATGCGCGTGTTTCTTGAGCGCCATTCATACGATTTTTGAACATTTTCTTGAAAAAATAACTTCTTCGTTTTAGGATAAGTTGGGAAATTGCCGACTTTTGCATGTCCTAAGCAAAATATGAAATAGATTTTTCGAAAAGTTTCGAATTTTGCCCATACTCAGGATATTTTCAAACTCAGCGCGCTTTTCTCGAGTGTTATTCACATACGAAATGTGTCAGCTTTGTTAAAACATCATTTCTTCGCTTTAGGATAAGTTGGGAAATTGTCGGCTCTTGAATACGTAATAAATTACGTCACAAGATTCAAACTTGGACCATCTTCAGGAAATGTTTCAACATTTTTCGAACTAAGAGCGTTTTTCGGGCGCGCTTTTCACGCGATTGTTGCACATTTTCATTAAAACTAGCGAGATTTGGATTTGGCAGGTAAACCTTTAAACTACTTACGCTCAAAGCTTCGAATTTTGACAATTATCAGGGAATTTTGTAGAATTTTTTAAAACAAGCGCATTTTTCGGGCGCCCCATTTATGCAATTATTGCACATTTTCATAAGAAAATAATTTCTCTCATTCTAACTAGTTAGAAAGTTGGTTTAAAAAAGGTTTGAAAAAGGTTTAAATTAATCACGCCCAAGGTTTCAAATTTTGACCATTTTCAGGACGTTTTTCGGAAACATTGAAACTAAGCGGTTTCTTCTCGAGCGACATTTGTCAGCTTTTCTGCAAAGAATTATTTCTTCTCGCGTTGGGAAATTCTCAACCTTTGAATTTTGTAGGCAGAATTTTTATAKATTTATATTAATATTGTATTAATACATTATATTTTCAAAAATTTTCAAACTAAACTAAACGCATTTTTCTGGAGCGTCATTCAAATGCGAAATTTGCCAATTTTTTTTAACAAAATCATCACTTTGCTTCGGTATGAGCTTCGAAACTGTCGATTTTTCTATTTTATAGCCAAAAGTTGAGCTAAAATGCTCCGAAAGTTTCGAATTCTGACCGTTATGAAGACATTTTTCAGAAATTCTCAAACTAAGCGCGATTTTGTCGAGCGTTATTCWCAAGCGAAATTTACCAGCTTTTCTAAAAAATAATGTTTTCGCTTATGGGTACGTTGAGCAGTTCCAAACTCCTGGATTTTGTAGGCAAAAGTTTARATAAGTTTGTCCGAAAGTTTCAAATTTTAGCCATTTTCAGGACAGTTTTTGTTTTAATTTCAAACCAAGCTCGTTTTTYTGGAGCGCCATTAAATGCCAATTATGCGGTTTTTCTTGAGAAACTAAATTTCGTCACTTTGTGATGAGTTAAGAAAATCTTAATCTTGAATTTTATACGAAAGTATGGAAATAAATAACCCTGAAAGTTTCGAATTTTTGACACATTCAGAATATTTTTCAGAATTTCTCAAACCAACAGCGTTTTTCTTCAAGTAATGGACAACCTTTTCCTTAGAGACAACAAATTCTTTGCTTTGCTTAGATTAACTTAGCAGTTACATAATTGCCAATTTTTGAACTTTGTAGGGAAATATTGGAAGAAATTATATTGGAAGTTACAAATTTTTACCATTTTGAGAAGATTTTTCTAAAATGATCAAACTAATTACGTTTTCCTGGGCATCCATTGCAAATTTTGCACAAATTCTTTGAAACACTTATTTCTCGACTAGGAGAAAAATCTTATCAGTTTCATGCAGTTTTCACGCTCCATTTACCACTTTAATTCGAGCTTTAATTTATCTCTAATTTCTTTCTTTTAATCTCACCTGCACGTTTCCTTACCGACTTCCATTCTTTTGTCCAACAAGATGAAATAAAACCTTCTTCAACCCACCTGTAGGAATGTTTGTGGTTTATTTCCCGATAATCATCGACCGGGAATATTTCACCGGTGATTGCAACGAGGGCATAACGAAAACAAAAAAAAATGGGGCAGAATTTCAATCTGCAACCTGCCATGGAGGGTGTGTAAATTTGGACGGTACATTATCTGGAAATAGAGCGACAGTGTATAAAGCACGACAAACAACACCTCGGATTTGAAATCAGATGCAAACCGTACAGGTATTTTCATTTCCTCTTTCGGAATAGAATCCGCGAACTGCGAATATAAAATATCATTGTTTGCAAATGTCGACGGCTCCAATGGATCCGAAACGAGAGTCTGCAGTTTTTCCATAAAATCAACTTTAATGAGACTTTTTCCGCAATGCGCTAGTGATTTTTCTATGGCCTATCGCATAAATCACCCACCGAGATATAACAATTCCGAGCAGTTTTAATAGTTTTGCAAATTGGATAAAACTCATTTAACTTTGGAATGGACTAATACACTTTTAACGCCCCGCTATTTAGTATAATAGTTTAGTTCAGAAGAAAACTGGAATTGCTGGATTGGCCACCAATGAGAACAGTTTAATGCGACTAACTAATTAAAGTGCAGGATTCCCATCTTCTATTGGCAATAAAATAAAAACTGGCTGTTTTCTAAACATCTTGATAAAGGAAGTGTTCCTACAAGTCCGACATATGCAATGCTAGAGCTTCATATTTCATTACCCCTATTAGGGGGTGACTGCAGAACGAACACGTCACTACTAGTTTACGTCGAGATGAAACATGTTCTGAGTGCAGGAAATGAACATATTTCAGATATATTCCCGTCACCGACGCTCGCATGCAAAGCCGCTCTGGATTGCAGACTTTAAAATAAATAAAAACGTCCCCGACATTATTATTATTATGTGGCCGTATTTCGTGTTTGTTATGGCGACTTGGCAATATATTTCAATTTAAAATGATCATTTTTGAAACGTGCCACTGCACTCAATTCAACATGGCATATATACGAACTGACAAGCTCTGGGTTCGATCACTTAGTAGAATTTGAGTTTTAAAACCTTAAAAATTCTGGTAAAGTAGGAAGATTTTGTGAGTTTCTTTTGCCCGAAAAACATCAGCTTTCAATCAAGAATGTGCTCCAACCGAAATGTTGAGAAAAGTCAGTCGGCACAAAAGAAACTTTAAAAAATCAAGAAGGGAAATAGACTGGAAAAACTAAGGATATAAAGAAGTCAGTCAGGAAGTGAGAAAAAAAATTTGAAAATTATTCCAGATGAATCCTTTCACAAAACGAAGCTCAGATTGTAGCGGCGGAAAAAGTCCCTGAAATAGCAAAGAAAAATAAACGTCTGAGAGAAGAAAGAGCCTTAGACAATACGAGAATCTCCTCTAAATACTCTTAAGCCGCATTGAGCAGCTTTCCTGCATCCGAGTAAAAACAACAGTCAGTTAGAGATCCAGTTTTCCAGCGAGACGAGGCTACAACTAAAGACAGTTTTAAACCATGTTTCCAAAAAGGAGAATCAAGGAAATGTATTTTGTGAACCTTCGTTCAAAATCTCGCAAATAAGCAAAACTCACGGGATGATCAACGTCCTCAACCGCATCGAATATAAACATTTCTTGAAAATTAAATACTCTGTATATTTACGACAAGGCATTTGCGTGTCTAAAATTACAGGAACTTTTTCCTCGATTTAATTTTTTTGTTTGTTCTCGAAACGCTCTGTATATTTTCTGGAATTGTTGATACCACGGATTCGACTTATTTTATAAGCTTCTTTCGGACGACGTTTAAATAAAGAGAACTACACCCAAACGCCCTGTATAAGTTTTACAACGTAATTTAGTTGCGTTGATAATCTGCTCACCATTTAGATATTTTTTGTGTTTAATTTCTTTCTTTCTTTTTATTTTCCTCACGCGCTTTTATTTGCAATTTTTGCAGTTCCTCATCGAACAGAAAATTTTTGAAAAAATCCTGTTGAGAATTTTTTCAAGGCATCATAAAAATCGGGAGGTTTCACACAGAATGAAGAACAATCGAAAAACCTAAACAACGCGAAGAAGGAAAAGCGGAAGTGTTTAACAGTATATTTTCCACAGCGTTTAACATATTCTTTCACTCTAACATAAAAAATCGTCAAAAACTGGCGTTAAGCAAAATTTACATTTTCAGTAAGTGTGAATTTGGTCGCAAAAATAATAATTGAGATCCATGTTTGGTTGAGTAAAATAGCCCCAAAACGTGAATCAACGTGCTTGAAAATGTAAAAACATTTAAACATGTAAAAACATTTAAAGAAAAATTGATCCGAAAATCATGATTTTATCAGCTGTGAAGTAATTTTCGACATTGTTTCTTCAAGTTGCGTCTTACTGAAGGGTCACTAATATGTCGCTTATTCTTATTTTTTTAAAGTTTGTATTTTTATATTCATATTACTTGTTATCTTTCACGAAAGCAACGGAAATTTCACATAAGAACCGGAACAAAAAATCGAATTTTAAGCAGCAGACTAACACAAGGTTAATTTGAAGTTGTAAATTTTTCCTCACAGTTTTTGAACGTATTTGATAGTGTGTTTTATTGTCAATATTCACTTTCTGGATATTTCTAATATACTCTTGTTTTGAGTTCTTTATGTTTTGAAATTGCATAAATCCACACAACATTAAACCGATCCAAAAGGTAAAAGAAAATGGCAAAAAATCAGCAGAAAGCAGTTTTCACACCGGTCTCAAAAATAACAATCAAATTTGTTCGCGAAACCATTTTTAAAGTTGCATGTGTTGAAGACTTATAAATTTGTCGTTTATTCTTATTTTTCTAGAACTTTGCACTTTTCTGTATTGGTTTAAATTCAGTTTTGCATACGGATTTACTTGGTATCTTTCACGAAAGCAGCAGAAAATTTACATAAGCAACGGAACAAGATGATTAGAATTTTCATATTTTTCATTTTGTTTTTTGCACATTCATTGCAAGGAGGAACTGGATTCAAACTGCTGTAAATAGGAGGACGTGGAACGATTTGATAAAGGAGTGGATAAAGGACAGGCTGAGAAGAAGAAAAAAATAATGAAAATAATTTTTTGACTGATTATTCAGTAATAAGTGCGGGCTTTAAGCACAGATTTTTGGCGACAACGCATTAATGACTCAGGAATTAGTCAGAAACCGATTTTTGAGGTGTAACTGGTGAAAAATTCTTGCTATATTCAAGGTTTTTTCCGCACTATAATCATGAGCGCATTTTCATTATTATTGAATTGTCACATATTTAAATACAAATATTAGACTTAAAAATGATTTTTCCATGTTGGTGTTAGTGTTTACAGCAGACGGTTTTCACAGTTCCCACAGCGGCCACCACTTCGATTTCCACCCTTGCATTTAGGGGCAGTTTGGCCACTTGAACCGCTGATCTTGCTGGATAATCCTTGGTGAAAACTGAAAAAACGCCATTAAAACCTGGGCATTAACAACAAATTTCCTGCCGCCGATAATTTGACAGAGAAAATGAGAAAATTAAATAACCTTTAATATCCGCTTAACCGTAATCGAATTATTGCGTCATTTAGGGGGCGAGGCCTCATGATAAACGATCTAGTCGACGCTCGGCCTACTCCTCAAAA
This sequence comes from Dendroctonus ponderosae, assembly GCF_020466585.1. Classification (NCBI taxonomy): domain Eukaryota; kingdom Metazoa; phylum Arthropoda; class Insecta; order Coleoptera; family Curculionidae; genus Dendroctonus; species Dendroctonus ponderosae. Next base: position 5,371,700 of record NW_026018611.1, read on the forward strand.
GTAATTTTTAAGAAAATTTGTGCGTTGAGAATCGCCCTTCCGAACTTTTCCGAACAGTTCGTAAAAAGCATGACAAAGTGCTAATAGCTTTTTAAAAGAGCGTAACGCTGCCGTAAATTTATCTTGAGGCTTCTTCGCGCCTACTTCTGTTATTTAATTACTATTTTTTCATTCACCCAGGCAGCAGGTTAGGCAGAATCAATTTTGCCGCAAAAGATTTATTCGAATTATTTGCCTTTTTATGGGTTCATTCATTTTTTGCTCTGGTGCAACAATTTGCTTCGGTAAAACATTCTAGAAGTGAAGTTCACTAATAAGCAGACAAAAATATCAAATGAAGTTAAAATTTGGAAAAAATAGTAAAATAATTTTCGGAAAATTGGGGAGGCGAGCACTAGCCACTCCAACAGATTTTTAGGTAAATATTAATAGGACACACTTACACTCTTTGTAAACCTCATTGATAGAAGAGAACTCGTTCATATCGCTCATAAAAATTGTGGTTTTTATCACTTTATCATATGCCGAATCAGCGGCGTGTAGAATTTCACCTAAATTTCGAAGAGCCTGTCTGGTCTCGGTACTCACATCCCCTTCCACTAGTTTCATCGTGTCTTTGTCCAGTCCCAGACATCCGGACACGTAAAGGGTGGACTCCAAAACAACACCCTGACTAAAAGATTTTTGAGAAAAAATCGCTTTTACTCAAAATTCGAGTATCCTCAAATGCACGTGCGTGGTTACTCACTTGTACGGTGCAATAGGTCTGGGCGCGTTATTCGTATTAATAATTTTCCTGGTCAAAGTCATGACTGTTTTACGAAAAAAAAAAAAACTGCACGATTTTCGGACTAAAGTTGGAAAAACTGAACAAAAACGTCTAACTGACAAGTCAGCGACATGCGAAAGAATACTAATAAATCGACACAACGTTCAAGACGTCTGTGGAATAAATGCGTAATGAAACTGATAATGAAATTATTATTAATGAGTTACGAGAGCAACTGATAAAAGCACAGAAACCGACTGGATTTTATGGGTTAATAGTTGCAGACCTTTGAATCGTCTGGAGATAATATTTCGTCAATTTTCTACAAATTTTTTGACTTTATGACATTCTTTTACGTTTTGGATGGGTTTTTTAATTGAAATTTTGTGTTGTATATATGCAAGAGTATATTAGAAATACCCAAGAAGTGATTATTGGCAATAAAACACACTTTATCAAATACCTATGTTGAAAAACTGTAAGTAAAAATATACAAATTCAAATTAACCTTGTGTTTGTCTGCTGTTTAAAATTTGCTTTTTGTTCCGTTTTTTGCCTGAGTTTTCTGTTGCTTTTGAAGAAGATACCAAGTAAAGCTGTATTAAAAATTGAACAGAAACCAACATGGAAAATTAGAAAGTTTGAAAAAATAAGAATAAGTGACAAATTAGTAAGCCTTCGATAGATACATACATCTTTAAGGAAAAAGTCGAAAACGCTTATAAAATAATGGGTTTTCGAATAATTTTTCCAATATTTTTACATTTTCAAGCACGTTGTTTCACGTTTTGGGTCTGTTTTACTCAAACAAACATGGATCTCAATTATTATTTCTGAGATCGCATTAATACTTACTGAAAATTTGTTTAACCCAAGTTTTTGAGGATTTTTTTCCAGCCACCGTTAGGTTGAATAATTCCACTTTAAAAGTGTAAAAAATGCGCCCGGAAAAACTTTCCATTCTTCACATTGTTTAGATTCTTCAATCGTTACTCATGCAACCTATCGATTCGTATAATCCATTGAAAAAACTCGCAGAATGTTTGCGTCAAAAATATTTTTTACTAAATTCTTAGGTGAAGAATTGAAAATATTTGCTAATGAATGCGCGCAAATAAAAATGCAAGGAAATAAAGCACCAAAAATTAGGTTGTAAAACAAAGACAGCGTGGTTAAGAGTAATTTTTTTGACGTTGGTTCCTTTAATTAACAAAAGTTTTAACCGCACTCGTCGAATTTTTCTTCGGACGAAGCTTATATAAAGCGGCGAAACGTCTACAAGCGCAGATAACGATTTTTGTTAATTAATGGTCCCAACACCAGAAAACTATCCCCATCTAATCTATTGGAAAAAAAACCAAAAAATGTTTTCAGAGTGTTTGAAAAATACACGCAAACTCTCGTATAATTGACGTAAAATCGAGTAAAAAGTTCGCGATTTAAATTCAGGCACGCAAATGCTTCGTCATCAAGATTCAGAAAGTTTCATAAAATGTTTGTATAATTTAATTATATTGTGTGCGATTGAGGATGTTGATTATATCGAGCATTTTGCTCATTTCAGCAGAGATTCTGAGCATCAAAGAGTTATCAAACGAATCTCCCTAATTCGCCAAAGTGAAAAAATTGTAATTTTTGGTTAATATTTTAACTTTGCTATAAGACAACCAGAGTACAAAGTAAAGTTCCTGCGACTCTTCATCATCTGTTTCCCAAGCTTATAAGTCGCTTTCTTGAATTTCAAGCGAAACAATCATAGTTTTTTGATAAAAATCATCTAGGAAATGACACTCAAATCAATTAAATAATCTCAATGATGGTGCACTCTCGGCAAGCAACGTAACATAACAAATTTTGCGTTGAAATCTCTATGTATATGTGAAACGTGACCTGGATGTGTTCCAGAGTCTGATCGTTGTCCCGCTTGTAAATTTGTATGCAAGGTTTCGCCGCAAAAAGCCGAGAAAAATACCGATGCAATTCAGACATATTTTCCGGAAAAGCCGGATATGGAGCTTCGAAATGTTGGAATTGTGAGCCGACTGTAATGGACTTTCTAATAGAAACTAATGGCAGTTAAAATCGCATGTTGTTAAGCAACGAATGCGATCAATGGAAATTGCTTTTTTATTTTGCGCTTACTACTGTCTACCATCAAAAGAATGGATGGACGTTTTCTCATCATTGATGATTCCAGTGGCTTATTAAGTACAATATTCAGACAACAGATTTAAGCCGAATTTGAATATTCTGGGCCGCTTATTCTGCTCGACTAGAATACGTTTCAGGATCGATAGTTAGTAGCAATGCAACGGACAAGCTTGTACATTTGAGGGCGAGCATTAATGATGTGGCACAAATCTTATACGAGCCAGTTTTATCAAAGTGTCATCCGCAGTTGTACACGACAATACCCTCCATAATATGGCTTTATATCAACGGCTTTGGACCACTTTTTCTCCATGTAATTTATCCTCCATGGTGGAAGGTGGAGAAAAGACGATAAATGAATAACAATTTCGAGGAAGCGAAATATGTAGACTTTGTTTTGCATAAAAAACTTACGAAAAAGATCAGCTAAAGCCTGACAACTAAACCAAATTTGTGTTTGAAAAGAAAAAAATTGTGTATGATTTAGTAACTCGCAGAAGACGTTGAATAAAATCTGAAATTGAGAGCCTTTTAAAGTTGTCCTTTATGCAATTATTTAGCGTTTAACCATTTTTGCGAAATTAAGACAGACATTCCGGGACGATATATCAAAATTTATCCGTAATTTTTCTCGGAGCGAGTTATCGAACTTTCGAAAATGATTAATCTGCCCTCTTATTGGCGCATCTCAGCGTGACGGTATGAGAAAAGGCGCTTGCAGGCACCGGAATACCATTCTCGCAGCTTTTCGCCATTCAGTTTATTGTTTTTGCTGTTTATCCAGTATTTGACCGGAAAAGTTCGAAAATTTCCCCAAACGAATGCAACATTCACAAGCCAATCTATTCGTGCAATTTTCGTTCTCCAATTGAGGACATCGAAGGATTTATTTGGAAAAAACACTATAAACTTGCCAATCTTGGCCCCATTGAAAGAAAAAGTTGTGACGGACTGTTTTTGACCAAACAACATAGAAAAACCTGCAATCTTGCAGCCTACCCCAATATATCCGTACGCAATTCCACCTGCAAAGTTTATTTTTTTATCTCGGCCATTCTCCGAACATAACGTTATTAAATCGCTTCGCTCGCACCTTGATACCAAATTGGAGCATATTTTCGCCTATTTCGTCGGCATTCGCGCCCATAAAAATGCAAATAAAACGCAAGGAATCGGCCCTATGAGACGCATCACTTAATTCGAAATCCATTACCGAGCGATATTATTCAAGACTGGGACGCCGGCTTTTTTACACCGCGGCTCCGGATCAAACATTAAACTTAATTGAATTTCCGTCGCCTTGCTTCCAGAGTTTCCAAATTGACTTGGAAATGACCGGGATGAACGTAGTCGGGGCACCAAGGAATGATTTCTATTTGCCAGCGAATCAACCGAACGAACATCTTCTAAGTGAAAAAAAGCCCACGCTTTACGGCCATTGACTCGCCGGGGGTCTAATTTATATCCAAAAAGTACATCTTTGTAGTAAAAAGACTTGGAGTAAATGGTGTTTCACTTTAACTGATATATTAAAATATTTTGTAGGTGACTAAATAAACAAAATCAATCACAATGCAACAAAAAGGTCAATTTCCAAACCTTTAGGTCTACAATAATTCAGCAAATAGCTGCACGGCCCGGCCTTTGAACGCGAATAAAACCGTTTCAAACTGTCTGATCGATTATTTGCCCTTAAATTATTTAAAGGTATCGGATTCAAATGGGAAGGCTGCTTTGTTACATTCCCTTCGCGTTTTAAATATTGAATAAAATGTCATTTAGCTGCAGTCTCACTTTTATTGACTCGGCCGGTTTTAATGCGGCAATTTTAGTTCTGTCTGGAGCACGTGGAAATTCGTGCAATCCTCATTAATTTCTTCGTTAAGTAGATAATTGGTCCATCTAAATTCGGTTAAATATTCAGGATCTAAGTGATGAGAGCTCTTGCTCAGTTGCTTAATTGCTTTCATAAAACTTCATTATAGTCTGTACAAAGCCACTACGCATTTATACTTATAAACCCGAACGTTCATAATTCAACTTAATTTGCCTTTTTATTTTCATTGCAACAGCTAGAATTCCACGTGAAACTCAGGAAAAATTACTATTTTCTAGAAAGGTTGATAAAGCGAGCAGTACTCCCTCCAACAGACGTTGTTTTACGCCTATCCTTGTTAATCATGCCTTTATTGATCGGCTTATTTCTCTGAAAACATGGCAATATTTTCTTTTAGAAATTTTAAATTCACAGCTTAAATTTCGTGCACTGTCTGTGATCATTAACAAGCATTTTGATTTTAGCCAGTCAATAAATTTTACAAAAAATTCTAGAAAATTTCGTGATAGGAAGCATTAATCCCTCCAATAGAATTATTTTTGCGCCTTTTTTCTTATATTATGCCTTTAAAGTTGCCTAAAACCAGGCAATTGATGTCTTTCAGTTTCCAACTCGAATAAAATTAATAGAAATCTGTAAATTCACGTCACAAAACAGCATTAAAATTGCTTTGCTGACCGACATTATTGCTTTTGGCAGGTTGCAATATTTAAAAAAAAATCAGGAAAATTTACTTATTTTCCAGAAAATTGGGCGAAGGGAGCAGTTATTCCGCCAACAAAACTCGTTTTACGAGCACGTTTTCTTGTTCTTATATTATGCTATTATCGATCGTTTCCTTTCACAAGAAACACCGCACATGTTTTCTTTTAGCCTCAAATTTGAGTAAAATGAATGAAAAGCGTGAAAATCACTTTACGAAAGAGCAATAAAATTCCTTCGCTGTTCGCAATAATTCAAACGTTTTTTGATTTTAGTAGGTCACTAAAATCTCCAAAGAAGTTCTGAAAAATCAACTTATTTTCCACAAAATTGGGTGATGGGAGCACTAATTCCTAACAGAAAAGAAGGCAAATGTTTTCTTTCAACTTCAAATTTGAGTAAAATGAACGGAAAGCTTAAAATTTACTTTAAAAATCGGCAATAAAATTGGTGCACAGGCACTTTGCTTTCGGCCTGTCACAAAATTTTACAAAAAGTTAAAAAAATTGACTTATTTTCAATAAAATTAGATAAAGGGAGCTGCAATCCCTCCAACAAGTCTTTTCACGCGCGATTTCCCTTTCCTTTTATATGCTCTATCGTTTCCTTTCACAGAAAAACTAGCAATTTTTTTCTTCAGTTTCAAATTTCTGTAAAATTCCAGAAACCATTCACATCAAAAACCGCTAATGAAATTCGTTTACTCTCCGCAATAATTCAAAAGTTTTTGCTTTGGTAAATCACTGAATTCTACAAAAAATCGAAGAAAATTAGGTGAAGCGAGCAGGACTCCCTCCAACAGACGTGGCTTTTCGCATCCTTCCCCTCTTTCATGTTCATTCTATATCATGCTATATTCCGTTCACAGAAAATATGACAAATTCTACCTTTTCGCTGCGAGTTTGAAACGAAATGAATAGGAAACTCGAAACTGAACCCGACACTGTAATCACTTTGCAAAACGGTATTAAAATTCATTCACAGGCCGCGATCATTAAAAGGTATTTTGCTTTTGTTTGCAAAGTAAACAACGCAAGTAATTGCTTTACGCAATTAAAATTACTGTTGGTGAAATTTACCAACAAGGATCGTCCAAAAGTTTCGCACAGTTAATAGCGTTACCAAGACCAGGTATTAAGCATTTATAATTGGAAAGACTTTTAGACGAAGGACATTTAAGCACTGGGAGGCTAATTTTGAGGAAACTTCCTCAAATCGATTGAGTTTCAAAAATGCATATAAAAATGTGAAATGTTATTTTCGCAAAAGCCATATGGTGATAAATGGGATCCAAACCTGTGAACAAAACGAGGGCGGCATGGCGACAAAGAGGCGGAAACTGGATAGAGAATCGAATTATAAAGGGGCGCTGATCACAGCAACAAGTCGCTATCAGCGCCCTGGAAATTGTTCGGAAAATTCACGCAAAAACAAACAAACTGTTGGTTTTATCCCTCCACAAAAAATTAATCTTTTTGATATTTCGACAATTCATGCCTTTCAAGTATTTGCAAAAAAATAATTATTCTGTTGACTGTCGATCGATGAAAATAATGTAAATCAACAACAACGAGGCCTTCTCTGAGGGGATTGGAAGATGCAGAGAAAATTCGAAATTCAATGCACTGAATATAAATGTTCCTCCGAATCCTACTCAAAATGCAATAAACCTCCCTCCAGAAAGTCGATAATGGATACGATTTCGGTCGTTTGCCTGAATATATCCGAACGATTCCGCTTTCTTTACCTGTTTCGCTGCTGAATTAATACGTAATAATTCAGCATTTATTAATCTCCTGTTACCAGTTGCTGGCGTTTCTATGCTTTCGCCGGTTTCATTCGGCACATTTGCATATTTATGCGAAAAATGCCAGAAGATTACAGAATAACAAGCTAAACAAATCCAAAGTTCCTAACGAGATATCTTGGCTTCTATCAACCAAGCGCGAGGAAACCCATCCCCGTTCTAATCTGCATAAAAATGTGTAGGTAATCTGTTGCGAAAAGTCGACTTAATTTTATGACGCTGAGCTCGACCGCAAAGGATTAGCCAACAAACAAAACAGGTTCAAACTCTGATCCTTTCGTCTCGCTGAAGAGCAGGAAGCCGGGAATAATCCTGGATACTTAACGACTGGAAAAGGATGCTTCGCTGCTCGTTTCATTTCACAACGAAACATCTTAAAGCCCTTAAACAGGAACAATTTTGATTTTGAATCGAACAATTATCCATGGAACGATCATCTGATCTTCTGTCTACATTTCCTTTACAGTAAGTTTTCATGGTAGACTTAATAGTGCGGTTAAAGGGAATGATATTCGTTCGACGCTACAATTGAAATGGGAGGTGAATTCGACCTTCTTGTTTGAAAAGCATATTGGTTGGCTTCAGGCTTCCATACTAAGATATGTCGCATGGATTTGCTCCATGCAACCGAATGGAAGCATCAGAACTTACCAGAATTTAAATATTTGCTCGGTTAATGAATGATGTGACTTATTGAAAACAGCCCACACTTTCTATTAGAAAAATCTAGAAGTTTTTTCACTTCTAAGTGGTCAGAAAATATAGATAATTTTCTAAGAGTTAGGAACTTTTTTGCATGATCAGAAATCGAACGCTTAATAGCAGTTAAATCATTCAGATCAACTGTTTCGTGCTCAACAGAAAATTAGATAAAGCTGAGCAGACAGTAAACCGACTGCCTTAAGGCATGCTTAAAATGCCAGTTTTCCACCATATGGAAAATATGCAAATGCTTACCTTCGGCAGATCGAAATTGAAACGTTTTGCGCTAATAATGGGGCGTTTCTTTGGTTCACAAAGAGTCGGACTAATTAGCAAAGCAGTGTTGAAATCTTACCTGTCGTAATAATAGTCCCTGCAACAAAAAACACGTTGTTAGTACGTATAGTGGATAACACATTAAGGAACATAAATAAATAAAAAGAAGGAGAAATGAGTTCGAATACTGATAAAAGGTAAAAATGTGTAAAATAACACACTTACTTCATCGCTTATTTGAGGCTGTTTTAGTTTAGTATTTATTTCTACGTACTTAAGTCTACAGTTTCGCTTGTCTATTTGTAGTTTTATAACCTGTTCTCCTCTTTAAACGGTTTCTTCATGGTTCGCTTAATTTGGGCGATTATTTTAATTTTGATTTAGGGTACTTACAGTTTTTTTACTATCTGGTTTAGCTGATGATTTCAAGCACTCATAGTCAGTGTGCTTGAAACTTCTATATGGTTAAGGCAATGGCAAGGTAAAAATGTATGTCTTTTAAAAATAGGGCGATTTTCTCACAACGGGAGTATTTAAGCAATTTTGCTATTACTCTCGAAAATCCTTATTTTTTTCCCAACATTTCCATTTTAGGTGTTTTTTCGCCTCCGCAAAGGAGGATAAATTACGCGCGGCCTTAAAAATGTACATCTCGAAAACCTGAATAGCGAAGGGATTAATTTTTGGCGCATTTACAGATGAGATCCCAGTTTAAACCAGTAATAAATTTTAATCGCATCCGATGTGCGGCTGATTTTTATGAATTTTTGAAAATAGTTTAAGAGCACAAAAGACCATAAAACGCGTGTCCTTAAAAAATCGAAGCGTGATAAGCAGAGAAGAGAAAAATCCCAGTTTGTGTGTCTCCCAAGGGGAGAGCTTCAATCCCATCCGATGCTCGGCTGATTTATTGTTATATTTTTATGTGCATGTAAGTACCTACTCTCGACTTCATCACATTCAGTCAATCCAGTATCACTTCATTTCTCGCCCCATTTCATATCAATCAGATATAAATGGCGCCATCCAACATCCTTTTGTCTTGTATTTGAAAACCATTAATCTCGAGAAATTTCGTTTCGTGGCCCATTTAGCCAGTCCCTTTTCCGCTTAAAACTGGGAAAAAATTAAGTAAATTCGCCCGCCCTCAGTTTCTATCGCCTAAATCCGGAAAGGCACTTTCCGGAGTAGTGATTAAACTGGAAGGCGATCCGGTCTCTCAGAAACGTGACTTCTCTAGACGAGATTAAAGAACGAGCCACAATTAGTGGAAGGCTTGTCGTTCTAATTGCACGACACGAGAACTCTATAGTTTTGCCCGGTATGGATTGGTTTCTAGGTCGCATCAAACCGAAAACCAATTGATTATATTTGAATACACGCTCGAATTCTTTGGACTTTTTTGCACAACGAGCAAAACTTGCATTTTCGCTTAAACAAGGCATCAGTCATCCACAAAATCCTTCTAGAGTCAGTTGCAAAATTGCCTGAAATAAAGAAACCGATTTAGCACGGTGTGCCGTATGGCTTCCTGCATGTCCAGATCCCGATTAAATATTTAAATGCCAGAAACTCAGATCAAAGTGTAATTTATTCCGTACAAGGGTCAAATGGAAGCTGTTATTTCATAGCGGGGATTTATGGATTTAACATAACAAATACTCCGAGGAGGGTTACAGTGTAATGCCCGGAATTACTAATGCTTGGAAGCTGATGCCCAGAGGTTTACTGGTCGCTGTTATTTGCCAACAGGATATGGTTCTTGTGATTTTTCAACTTTTTAACTAAATATTTAAGAAACGCTTCCCAAAATGGGCTTCTATCGTCCAAATTTTTGACGCAATAAACATGGGAAATCGGAAGGAATTGCATGCATGCTTTCAATTTAACTAAGCGATAGCTACATGGTTATTACCGTTGTTAGCACCATTTATTCTGACTATAAACGCTCTCCCTCAGAAGGAAAAAACCAAACACTAACATTACTGAAAGCGGATTATCAAAGTAAATTGCCAATAAAAGCAATAGAAACTCCCATCTCGAAAACATCCCCATTAAAAGACTTGCTCTCCTAATAATCATCTAAAAACATCAATTCGCTACAGAAAAACTCACAATCCAAATACAAATCCACTTTCACATCGATTGAAATGAGAGTCGCAATCGGAAAAAGTCAATCACTTTTCTCAATTAGAGACACTTTAATCCATTGAGGAATACCTTGCAACCTAAATATTTAATCCGTCTTCGGATGCATCTGGCTGCGGATTCATTTCGAAGGGATTCGGCCTGTCTGGGGAGGCACAAGGAGTTATATATGGATGTTTGCTCGAAATAAAGTATGTCGAGAACAATTTTTGTTGTTCAGCAGGGACGGCAGCGGAACCAAACGGTTTCGGATGCTTCTGGTTTAACAATTGGCGATTATCTCGGATTGCTTGGTATTGGATTACTTTTATCCATCTTTTAGTTTCCCCGCGAGATTCGTTAATTTTACATGAAAAATTCAGATAATGAACGGGGATTATTTCAAGCGTTCAGAAGGTGGATTTTTAAGTGTTGGGGACTCGATTTTTCCGTAGTTTTCAAGGCGCTGAATTCGAAAATGGTGCTAGAAGCCCAAAGAAAATTGATTCCAAAGGTTTGGCGACTGATAATTGGTACAGTAAGAGTAGTAAATTTCTTCAAAATTGCAACTTCAAGGCTATGTTTTCAACTGGACAAAAATTTCGTTGGAAACCTACTCCTTTTATGATTTTTGACCAAATAAAACCCTGTTAATTCTTTTGTCCCCAGCTCTAACCAACGCATCCCCTGAAAAGACCCATTTGCTGTTTAAATCGAGCGGAACCAGCGGCAAATATACCCAAATATTTCCAAGTTTCACTTTGCAGAAAACTGAAAATAAAATTCCCAATTCCGACTAAAATACAATAAAGCGCGCCGCCGCCGACGACTTGTGCTTTTTCGTTAGCGAGAAACTTCACCATAATATTAACGTCATTGCAAATCGCTTTCCATTGCATTCTGGCCACGGATAAAATGGAAATCTACGACCAAGACCGACATTAACATGGAAATAAATTTGCAATCCTAGTTTGCAAATGGTTAATTCAGAGGGAAATAGGTTAAGGTAAAAGTTACGTCGCGCAGATTACGACTTAACAAATGGGCGCATTGAGAAAATTGCAACTCTTTATTGGAGAAACTTCGTAATTAGTGTGCTTCGGGGTGCAATTACTTATAAAAACACTTTTTAACACCGATCTATTACGGATATTTGGAACTGGTTAATTTACGATGTGTATAGCGGCGCAACATACCAGTTCTGAACATGCAAGCCACTCGTGCTTGCAAAACGTCGGGAAAACATTATTTCCTACGAGAACCTAAAACCCCGAAAAAATCACCGGTTTTATTTCAATCATGTTCTTAGTATGACTACCACTTTTAATGCTTTCGTCCGCTTTAATGTGTTATTCTCTTTCTTCTAGTTGACATTTATTCTCCTCAGGAGTACATTCCGCTGTCTAGGTTTTAGTTGAAATTTTTGCATGTAGCATACTGCTGTTAAAGGTGCGTGTCGTTCCTAAAATCGCCTTTTAAATAAAACATACATTTTTGTTGTCTCTTCTTTTCTCTAAATGTTTGTTTTTTTCGTTTATTTATGTCCTTTGCTTCCCTTTTCTTGCGCTTCTCCCCTGCTAAATACTTAAAGTTTTTCCCCTGTTCAACCTCCCTCTACTCGATATCCGAAGAAGACAATTTTCTTCATCTGCTTGTCCCACCTCTCGTACTTAAGTGTTCTTTATGTTCTTTTTCACGTTTCTTGATCTTAATGCCTCTTTGCATACGACTAAGTTGTGTTCAAGCTCGGTTTGTTTGGCGCAAACTACGCTAAATAATCCGCAAATGCACGTTGAAAAATTCGTACGAATTTCATACTTTTCTATTCTAATTTTATTAGTCTGACTTAAATGATCAGAGCTCCGAATTTTTAAACTTTCCATCAAGAAGTAGTAGGATTGTTTCCACCCTATTTCTATTTACTTCATTGCCAATGTTTTTTCCTACCTTCACTCTCACTACTGTCTGACGCAAATTTTTCCACATTTAATTTATTTTGACTGCGCTCAAGACCAATAAATTAATTCTTTTATCTTTCGTCGACCTTTTCTTATTTCCATCGTTATTTTACTCACAAAGCAATTTATCTGAAACTCTCTCCATCTTCCTATACATTCATTGTTTTACCATCTTTATTTGAAACTTCTCTTAAATTGCTTCTGTTCTCTTTTTTTTCGGGTCCTCAAATCGTTGTCTGGTTGAGTTTGTCTCACTTTGCTTTTGTTGTTGCATTTGCTCGCTTTCTTTGATTTTAATAATTGTCGCATGGTGATCAGTGTGTACTGTTCCATTCTAATTCGAATGCAAATAAAATTTTAAAACTGATTAATTAAATTTAATCGCTTACATAAACAAACAGTAATGGTGATATATCAGACGATTAATCAAGCGCATTTACCTGTAGGCAATAAATAATAAAAATTAGGCACAATAATAAATTTATTTAAATGAATAAATAAATTAATTATTCCCCGGTCAATCTTCATCGGAAAAGTACAACCGGGTTTATTTAAAAACGTGATACGAACAGTAAATCACGGTTTTTTTTTCCAAATAATAACTTGCAAATTGCTTTGTTTAAACGCATTATTCAATTACGAAACGGCAATAGAAGACTTATTTATTCATGTCATAATGTAGATGTGGTTAATTTAATAGTCCATAAACAATACAATGCGGGAGTTGTTGCTTTTTGGAAATATCATTCCGTTTATTAAATGTCGAAATCATGATGTTTTATTTATAGCGGACAAACTGCTAGAAACTTGAAATATTAATTCGCTTGTAATGGAACAATAATAGTGCAGTTTTGATTCAGCAAAAAGTATTATTAATGTTCATTTATTGAAATTCGAATGGGGATATTTCGACAATCTGCAAATGAAGGATTGGAGCCAACCAAGCCTAATCGAATATTTCACTTCATTGAGTGATTGGATGGAAATGTGCATGAGTTATGTTTGTCCCGATAATCGATTGTGATGTTTTCACTGTTGTCCATCGGACACGGATGGTGCGAGTTGATGAGAACGAATCAAAATATCCCGACACTTTTGTTTCATCGTCGAATTGTCGCAGTTCATCAATAATGCCCGAGACCCGCAAATTCAATCCACATCGCACTATAAATTTTTCCTTAAACGTAACTCTATATCTTAAAAAGCTTCGGCATTAATTCCCCGGTTGCGTCCACTGGAATATTATTTTCTATTAAAGCTACGGCTTCCACGAGCTCTATTACACTTTCCATTATCCACTTTCAACGTTCTTTTCGTTTTTCAAGTGACTGTTAAGGGACTTAAGCAGTCGAAAAGTGAAAATAATAGCAAATCCATTTTTATCCCGATAGCATAGAAATGGAACGATTTTGAAACTTAGATCAGTTGTTTGCCTTAGAGGAAATTTTCGACTAAGAATAATTGAACCTTCAATGTAAAAAGGTGGTGATTTTTTGCTGGCAAAACCCGGTTGGATCGCATTTCGAAATCTCTACCAACGCCCATGCAAACGTGTTCAGTAGCATGAGCTACTGGCCTCTTCAGAAGTCATTGAAGTATACGGTGGGTATTTTGGTAGGCAATTTTTAAAAGAGTCAAAAAAAGTTTTTATCGCATCGGGCCGAAAAGGATTTCAAACCATATCGCGAAAATTGCTGGTCAATTTAGCAGCTGGCGAATGATTTCCGAAGACCACAACTCTAAACAAGTTTCGAGCAGACTGTTTCCGCTAAGTGATCACGTCCGGTTCTTAGCACACTTCTGGGAAGTGGCTGGAAGTTGGCCTCATTCCCTCTCACCTAATCGTATCAGCCACACAGGCTTAGGTTAATAGTTATTGACATTCTTCAAGTTTATTCAGCACAAAGGTTTTAAGGGCAATGCGCTCACGTGATAGCTGCATCTATTGGGAGCGCTGCGGCCACAAAGGCACTAAATCACTTATGCAAAACTTTGTTTTCCCATATGTATGTAGATTAACTGTTGGCAAATTAAGGCAAAAGTGTGACGCCTACATGATTGCGCAAAAGTTCACTTAATGTTGCCGTGAAAGCAATTATGGATCAGTAATTGCAACAGATGCAATTATTCAACTAATCAGGAATTATTTGAATACGATCCTCTAAAAGGCTAATTAAAGCAAGTGTGAAGCCGTATCGTGCAACAACTAAAACAATCAATCAACCATAAATCGTATATCCGCATAATTCGCCCTTAACACATTTTCCAGAATTACTAGCCGTTTTCGCTGCGGGTAAATGCAAATTAGTACGTTTTGTTTCCATTCTAATCGGGGCGTCGTTTCGGTTCAAAGTTTTCTATTTGCTTGAGCACAAAAAAACCGCTTAAAAAGATCGCTGTGCCACGTTCCAATGTCTTTCTGCTGGTGTTCATTGAACGTTTAACGTTGAAATTGAATATTTTGCCTTATCCGGCAAACGATTTGCGAATTTTGTTCGGCATTTTTTGTTTGTTTTTGGCTAAAGAGCGTAAATCTAGCCAAGAGTTCAAGAGTCCAGTTCGAGTTGCAATCGATTGAACTAATAGACAACTGAAACGGGCGAGTTTTTCGTGTTTAGGTGCAAAGTAATTTCTTAAATAATCTCTAACAATAAACAAACTAAAATCGAACAGCCAAGTAAAGAAATGAATCATCGAAAGGCCAAACAAGCAAATAATTAAACAGTCTATAGTTCGGAGTATTTTTTTCTCGGAAAGATGTATAAATATTTATCTTGCTACCGACATCATCATCTCATCTACTGACAATGGACGAAATCGGTCGACGTAGTTTGTTTGTTGTAGTGGATTTATGGGTAGAAAATGGAGGATAGGACGCCAGCTGACCTGAAGTTTTATGGACTCTTTATATTTCTCTCCTCTTGCTTTGCTGATTTCAAATAAGTTTGGCTGGAATGTTTTCGTTAAAAATACTCAAGAGTTTCAGTTTTGCCTATTTTTTTAATTACAAAATTGACTGAAACGTGAGGCCGCCTTTTTTGACGCGGGTGAAGGACCATTTGAGCCACATAGTTCGTGTTTATATCATTGGATATGGAATTCGATTCAGTTATGGTAACTTGCGTGAGTAAATTCTGGATTGGTCTGATTGGGTGGTACTGGTAAAATTGGATTTGTCACAAACAGTCACCAGAAATTTGAGTATCAGACATTTAGGTGCAAGTTTACGCCAAAATTTCATGAAAAAATGTTTCTACTGGCTTAAATTCCACAAAATTCAGGATTTCATGTGACTTGAATCAATTTTTGAAGGTTTTAAGAAATTTTGACAACATTTATAGCGCACTCTTATTTACTGAACTCACAAAAGTCTGAACTTTGAGTATTTTTCGCTTCTGAGAAATTTATTTTCGCAAAACTCATTGTAAAATGTGTTCCGCAACAGTTTGTTCACAGTATAAGCATTAACAATGAATGAAATTTTGACAATATTTAGAGCGCACTCTTTTCTACTGAACACACAATTCTGAACTTGTAGAGTCTTTTTCGCTTCAAAATTAATTTCATTGCAAACCAATCTGTTGCGCATCAGAATAATAAATCATCAAAAATCCAATTTGATTTTGTTGTTGGAATTGAACAACTTAAGCTCAATGTCGTCAAAAACGTTCGAGCTAAGCTGCGCATATTAAAAATGAACGACACAATTCGACTATAATTGCCCTTATAATCCCTGTCGCAATTGGGCTTTTGTTATTTATTCGGCTGATACTTGTTGCCCTAAGTAATTCCGGCAAAGTAGGGACAAAGCAAGCAGTATAATAGGTTTTTGATGAGATTATCGCCGCCTCGCTTGCGCGTCCTTGTTTATCCTGGATATTCTTAATCTTCGGCGCCTAAATTGTTTTTACTTAAAGTCATATTAGCCACTAAATGCCATTTATCATCTCACCGTTTTGGCCTGATGGATTTCAATCTGGAAAATTCGTTTTAGGCATGTTTGAACGCGGAAATTATTCGCACATTTTGGATAAAATAATTACATATTCTTCATATGTGCAGGTTGCTGGGTTAGGAAAAACACCCCTATTGGCATAACGCATTTGCAATTTGCTTCACCGGTCAGACAGTTTCACTTCCGGAATCAATCCATTTCCAATCGCTTTTAGCTTGCAACAGCGACCCACTGTTGTTGATGGATAATTGCTTATAAATATTTGAAAAGGATTAATCAGCCAAATACTCTTTGGATTGCCGGGAAACGGCGGGGCCGCAGGTGGCCCAGAAAACACTACCCGAATTGAAATGTTATCACAGTTATTTATTTGATGAAACTTTCGGGGTTCAAATGGTGATCGATGTTGATACAACTGACACGAATTAACACAATATCAGATTTATAGCCAAAGAGTGAGTGTTCAGGAGTGACGATTTAAGTTGTTAAGTTGTTAAGTTGTGAAAAACGTTACTCACCAGTCGTTTCCAGTTTTCGTCATATTCTGCCGTTTTCTTCCGGTTTGGTGGGGTTTGGGTTCTGCTACCATATTCACATCTGCAACAACGAAAAACACCTTTTTAAACTTAGTGCAAACAGCAAATCGCAGCATTGAAGTAGGATTGCAAATTGGCATTTTCTGGATACTTTTTACTRTCTTATGCAATGAGCCCCAGAAATAATGTTTAAACTCATTTGAAATTCGATGTGTTGTTTTAGAGAAAAAAACTCARATACGCCAATTTTTYATTTGCAWAAATTGCTTYCCAAAAACTCATTGCGCCTATCAGAATCATAGTCGAATAATTCTTGCACTGGAATAACTTTGTAGGGGTGTTTTTGGTGCTTTCGGACTATTCGGTGAACAACAGATTTCTGCATGGGTAAATTGGTCATGGATTTAGTTGCAAATTATGTTAAACAACAGGTTTTTCTTCCTGATCTCGAGCAGAACGTCCGGATTTATGCAAATTTCTTACACGAGCAACTTCTACAAATTTAGCTTCTATTCTTCTCACCATCTTTTAAGATATGGGCGCCACCAAACCAAACAGTGCAGAGGATTTCGAAGAATGTTTTTCTGATTTTTCGTTAACTTCACCGTTTGGAAACTCGCAAGAGTAAAACTGACAGCAGAATTAAACTGGCATACGCAAACGAATGTATCTATTATTTTCTCACCCTGTGAAAAACAATTCTTTATAAAAAACCCGCATTTGGATATGGAAATTTACAGCTCCAAGCGTTTTTCCAAAAAACACACCACAGAATTTTTAATAAATTTCACCTTTTTACCCTTCTGTTCTCACTGAGAGGTCAATTTAGAAACACCTTTCATAAAAGTTACAGGCTTTGAATTGAACCTTCAGTAGTCGATATTTAAAAAACCACGAGAAAAAAACGTGACTTTTTTAACCAAACAAAAGCTCCATACAAAATCCGTGCATTAAGAACAACAAATGGGCATATCAATATTTCATTGTCTGGCTAATTCAAATAAACTGCAATATAGTTTAAAGGTTTCCCATTCGAAATTCCTCACCATTAAATCTGGGATGCGACTGAAATTATTTCGCGAGAAGGATTTAGCATTTTGCCTCTGAAAAGTCGTTCCGTTTCATTATTTCTAGCGCGTTGAAGTATCGCAGGACGGAATTGAAAATGCAAACTTACAATTTTGCGCAATACAATTTAATAATGGAAACTTAAATAAAGCCCGATCTTCAAAATGGGAACAACGAGAGCAAAAATGTATTTCGCCATCGGAAAGGTTTTTTGCTTGTTCACGGCGGCCCAACAACGTTCGAAGTCGATGAAGAAGACCTGAATATTCAATTACCAATTGCAAATACCAATGCGGTAATGAATTAATCAAGTTTGAGCAGTACTCGAACGTCAAACTGAATTCATTCGAAATTAAGACGCTCTCACTCCCAACTAGTTAAGCTGCATTAGGGCGTCACAATACGTCACGCGATTACGGAAAGCTTTAAACCTCAAAGCTCGTGACACTTCCAAGGAATGGCATTTTCCGATGTCTCGGAGATGTTCCGGCGGCCCTAAAGGCGATTTTCCCAGTCCCTACACGGGTTCTGCATTAGTCAGAGAAAAGATATTGAGTGGACCACCGACTTTAAAAGGTTTTAGCGTTTATTTTCACTTGTCGAAAATCCTCCAACGTCAATTTTATGGATCGGTTCAGACAGGCGAAGTGAAATCCGCCTCGTAAAACCACAACGCATCAACTTATTACACCGAAAAACCCCCAAATTTACTCAAAATCCTGTACCTTTCTACTGAAATTCGCAGGCTTGATCTTCCCAGAAGAAGAAGTGAACAATGAAAACTCAAATCGCAGGAAGAAAAAAAAGTCATACCCAAGTTTACCTTTTAGGACTGATTTTGGCCGAAGAAAGTTCAGTTAAGATTGACTTGAGTTAAATTTTCTTGCCCCCTAAAAAACGCTTCTGTACTATGAAAACCAGTAGGCATGTGAAACAAAACTCG
This sequence comes from Dendroctonus ponderosae, assembly GCF_020466585.1. Classification (NCBI taxonomy): domain Eukaryota; kingdom Metazoa; phylum Arthropoda; class Insecta; order Coleoptera; family Curculionidae; genus Dendroctonus; species Dendroctonus ponderosae. Next base: position 5,390,531 of record NW_026018611.1, read on the forward strand.
CATATTTCAAGCACAGAAATGAATGCAAATATGAACCCGATCGGATCTGAACTGTTCGTAATAAAACAGATCCGAAATCAACAGTTCCTCGAAAGGGCCCGCCCCTGCATATAAAGAGGGCGGCTTCAGTCAGTTTTACACTACGGTTCGTCCCAATTGAATTTTAATGTCATCGGGTGTTCAGGAAATGGACTGTTTAATCGCCTGGCGATTTTACTGAAACTCCCGCTCCTCAATTACTCCGAGTTATGGATTTGGAGCGGAATTCTGGACTTGGTTTCGTTCCCGCTCACTTACGATACGATCGAATGGGAGCTCCATAAAATCGCTCAAATTCAAACTCGTCATGGCTTGTTTCATAGTTGGGGGGGGAGGGCGTTATATTTTATCAATTTTAATGAGTTGGAGCTTGCTCCCGATCAAGCTGCACATTTTTCAATCCAAAACTCCATTAAAAATGAATGATACGCAAAAGCTTTGGAAGATTCTGGAACGGTAATAGCATGTTTGTTCTGTCGCCTTTCTAGCACCTTGCAAAGTGCAACACCTGGAAACTTCTGTACAGCTCCAGCTAATAAAATATGAAAGTTTGGCTCCGAATAAACAGGTCAAAGTGATTGCAGTGATTAATTCACTTAGAGCAATGAAAAATTAAAAGACACACTAAAAGAAAAATAAAATACAAAAACGATAAGGCCAAATGAAAAATGAATGGATTCCGCAGGTTTTTCAAATAAGCAGCTTACGGCCGGGAGAGTTGAGACTTGTAGCCGGTGATTATTTATTTAGGGGATGTCGGATCGAAATTCCGGGCACAACACTTGTGCGACACAACAATAATAAATGTTTAAACTCAATCTCGGTAAGCGAGTTAGTCCGTGACCAACACACCGAAGCTTTAGGAAATGATCATGTAATTCACACTAAAGCATGGAGGAATTCTTATTCGATAAACGACACGAACTGAATTATTTATCGAAAGGTTGAATTTGTTTATCTGCATCAGATGCCATTGTATGATCAATGCCGTTTAGTTTGCCTTAGTTCCGATGATCACAGAATGAATGTAAAATGAGATTAGCAAAAAACTTTTATCCTTAGGGAGCACTGAAATTATTCAGTTTTTCAGTTGAATGCTCTGAATGTTTCTCACTGGGTAAAATTTCGTTTCTATCATCACTGGGAAATTGTGCAACCGTTTCATTTTTAAATAATTTCTTCGCGGGTTTTTTTGGTTAGACAATATTTTTACAAATACAAAATTAATTTCCTTATTAATTTTAGTGTTGGCGTTGTGCATTAATGAATGCAGTTGCGTGAAATTCAGACAAAAAATTTAATAAAAATTTGTCAAAAAATTAATGTCGTGTGAATCGTGTTCTTAGATGGGGAATCATTTGTGTTCTTAGATGGGGAGGCCCTTATGGTAAGTGCGGTAGTTTGTGAAAATCTGTTGAACTTGAGGATTAATGGGTAGCAACTGGAGGATGGGGCGCCAGCTTGCAGAAAGCTGGTAAGAATGATCACTAATCTATGAATATTTTAGCTTCAACTGAATTTAGTTTTCAGACAAGCAACTGAAGTTTGATGGATTCTTTATATTTCTCTCCTTATGCTTTGCTGTTGAAATAAGTTTGGATTTGGACAGATTTCCTGCTGTATTAAATACATTTCCTTGCGTAGGGCCAGCGAAGTAACGAATGAAATGAAGAAGTTTCTTCTGGCTTTACTTTAGAAGTTGGAATTTTTAATTGAAGAGTATGCAGTTGCGTAAAAGCGTTGATTTTACAAATTACACAAAATTCAGGATTTCACGTGATTTGAATCAATTTTTGAGGGTTTGAAGAAAATTGCCAACAAAAATTGACACTGTGATTTTTTTGTGAATCTACACACGCGAAAATATTCGAAAAATAACCCAATGAACGTATTTTTTAAACTTTCCTCGTAACACACAGTATAAGGAAACTGCGTTCACATATTCCAGATAAACTAAGTGCAAAATAGACAAGTCCCATTATAAATTAACAGAGCTGCTTAAGCTCCATCCGCTATTTCTCCTATAGCCATACCAAGCAACGGCACTCTGCAATGAATTTCGGTTGTAGACAATAACTTAAGTGAAAATTTAATTTATTTAAGAGCTGGAGGAAACATCTCAAATAAATATTTGGGGAAAACAGGAGCACCGAGAGAGACCCATGCCTTTGAATATACACACACGTAAGTAAGCGCGCAAACACACACACCGTGTTTTTAATGTACTAGAAACATACATTTCCGTCATGTACGGACGCAAACATATTCCGAAATTAAAGTTAGTTTTGTGGAAAATTCAGGCCCGCTTTAAACGAATTAGTTCGACGCTGAGCAAATTTGATTCTAAAGAATTAGGTTTGTGTGCTGTCGCAGTATTTGCATGTTTGTGTTTTAGTGTTTCCCTTAAAGCTCCAAATTGATAAACACTGAAAAAACCAACTCAGTAAAATATTTATTTCAGTGTTTCAAATCATGCATTAAACAAATAACACCGTTTAACGCTTAGCTCTAAATTAGAAATTTTAACTTTTCATCACTTTAAATTCTTAATCAATATGCAAAGCTCTCAGCGCCAGTAACTGATACACACTCATCTACATCTTGTTGGCATTTTCATATTCAATTTAATATTCGATTCATTTTATATTTATATTGAAAATATATCTGTTACAGACGTGCCGGCATGTCGAATCGGAAGATGCTAAAGGAGTTTCGATAAAATATGCAAATTTCGCTCGAATGCTCTCGGTCGATTAACCTTTCATTGTAACGGCAACTTTGAATAAATATTAGAGTCCAGATTCCTAATCAACTATGGATTATGTTATGTGATTTAATCGGTTTTTCCAAACGGTTTTTGAAAGTCCGTTCCAAAAAAACCGAACCGTTGTTCGTGGCCCACTTTAAAAATGGTCATATTGGGTTAATTCAAAACATCACTAGGAGTGTTAATGTTAATTATCTCGAAAACGGTGAGAGATTCGAGCTTGAACCATACACATTTTTTGTTTACAAACTATCGGAAAGCGTGATAATACCAACAAAATGGCGATATTTGAAAGCACAAAGAAGCTCTGATGTTGTGTCGCAAGTCTATTCAAAAATGACGAAAAATGTAACTTTGCCGTCCTGCACCACAAAAACTATTAACTTGCAGATAAATAAAAGAAAAAAATTGGCTGAACAATATGGCAGTGAATATTGTCACTACATTGTGTGCTTGATGGGACAACTGCCAATAGATTTTTCAAAAAATGTAACTTTCCTTGCATTTCCCACGTTCTATACTGTCCAATCATGGTGGTGAATGTTACAAATTTAACATAAAATCCCCAAACAATAACATAGCGCTCAACTGGGGCAAATAATAGCGAATTTTATCCAAGCAAATTCGACAAATGTATTTCGAGCTGGCCGCTGAAAGCGGCCATTAGTCAAAGAAAACCAAACAAACTTCAAAAGTGTTTATTGATGCGGTAATAAATCCGGTGCGTTCTTAATTACCGACACACGAGAATATATCACTTGCAACCAATTTATGTATTAATAGAATAACAGCATATTTCTCATCCAACCGAAATATCCGCTTGCTCTAATTTTACAATTTCGCACGAAAAATGCATAAGTTAATTCACAGGTGACGCACCGCATAACATCGCTTGAATGGGTGCCAGCCACTACAGAAACTGACTAATAAGTTGACAGGTTGGAAGCGCGAAAAAAACACGTTTTGTAGTAGTTTGGTGAGCGAATTTATCGGAAATCCAAAAATAATCCAACTGAATCTATATGTACCTGTGCATTTTTTATGCCTCGTACGTTTAACTAGAGCATTGGCAAATCGTTTTGCACAACCTTTCGAAACTTCCCAATAAGAAGCAAAACATTATACAGTCGCTAAACTTTTCTATCATTGGAATAAACCGAAACCAGAAAGACGTTTCATTTCAATTTAAAAACTTTAAAGTGGAGAAGCATGTCACTCGGCAAAGTTCTCGGTAAATTATATACGGGAATTTAGCTATTCCGGAATATTTTTAATATCTAATTCCCCTGCGGCTTTAGTAGCCTGACGGGGTTTTTATGGAAATGTATAATTTATTACAAAGACAATTTGTGTCGTTCACGTTGCCATTGTTTTGCCCACAACGAATCAAGGAAACTTAAAATGAAGCATCAGCAAGCTCAGCGTCAAGCAAGCCGAACACTAAAAATAGATCTACAAACACCTCTTTACTTTAACGTTAGGGAGTTCTCCTGCTTCTTTCTTCGAAATGGTCAAGACCAGTGAAGAGTGAGTGAGGAGCAAGCATAAGTAAATTTGATTCAAATCTTAGGTCCGTCTTCAAACATGCCTTGCAGCGATAAAATGGATTCCGATTGCCGCATTGCTCACGATTCTTTTCGAGTTAAACGTAATTACCCCAATTATCGCGCTCAATCCCCTTATTAGTCTTTTCCCAGTGGAAACTTCGTACCAGCCGGAAATCGGGACGCCTTTAATATTTACGTGAAAACTGCAAATAAACCGACACGGGATAGTTTTTAGCACCCCTTAGTAACGTTGCACGCTTGTCATATTTGTCGATTTTAATAACTGTTTATTTGGGTCTAGTTTGCTTGTCAGTGTTCCCTTTTTTCCGATTAAATGCTATTTTGACTCTATAAGGAAACTAGACATAACGAACAAGACAAAATGTTCAAATCCAGTTTAGTGGGTTGAAAACCCTTTTTTCCGATCGGCTTCTCATTGAAGCAAATGCGGTAACACCGACGGTTGGCAAAAAAACTAAATCTCAGTTGGTCGCAACCGGCAAAAAAATTGTTGACAATGTATCAGTGTTGAGCAAAATTGAAATCGACTAAGAAATGGACTTTCTGGCGAAATCGACATTAGTCTCGGGAGATTTGGGGAACATTATATCGAATTTCTCTCAGGGGCAATAAAGCGTATTTCAATGATTGACGGTTTGTGAAAAACACCGTTAAAAACTGGCTGCAGCTATGGGAACATCTTGCCATTCTTGTGCCTCATTTATCCATTCCGAAGGTTCCCACTTTGTTTCCGAATAAAAATTGTCCAGTTTGTTATGGGATGGTGGCTGCGTTACCGAAAATGGTCCCATTGGAGTTGGTGATAATAACTCAGTTTTTAATTATCAAATCCCAAAACTGTTATCCGGGAAAATATTGAGAAAAGCTTAATTGAACAAGTACAACGTTAAGCCCCGGAATATTCCACCTAGATTTCCGAGACGAAATTCGGAGTTTAATGGAGCCACAATTCACGGTGTTAGGTAATCTACGGCCGCTTTAACCCTCTTTATTTCGAGCCCCAGATAGAAATTTCATATTTGAAGTTTAATTTACGGGAACGTTTTCAATTCATACTCGCGATTACTACAAATTAAACGAGATTGTTTTTATGTCGTTTAATCGATAGCCGATGCATGGAATATTAAATGTTTGCTTAATTATATCGGAAATGAGATTGATGATGAGTCATTGCCTCAATAAAGTCGCCGATGAGTTCACATAAATGCTAAAACCAAACCTGTGTGTATCTAAAAAAACGCCTGGTCATTAAAAGACACGCCTTGGTGTTAGAAGTCTTTGAACTGAGCAGATTGTGCCAACATGCGGGTTCATTTACTGAATGTTGCATGTTTGCTTTCCATCCAGCGATTGAAATTTTAATTCAATTATAAAAAACGCTCGTTTGAAACATTGGAATAAATGTTGATGGATTTCTCCATTTACAGGCCAGATAGAAACAAAATACTGAAGATGATGAATTTTTGGGGTTTTTGGGCCGTTGTAGATAATAATGTCTTCCTGACGTTTGCATCTTCAGAAGTGCTTTGCTAAGAGCAGTCACCAACTCTCCCTCAAAACCTCCTAAATATCTCAAAGTATAGACTATTTTCATCGCAAGGGAATGAGAAATGCAACCAGCGCAAAGATAAAGCTTCTAGAGCGCTGTAAACCGAAATTACTGCAAAAATTGGCCAAATTTGAGCGGTTTTTGACCAGTTCCGTTTTTCTATTGCTTATATATGCTCTAATATGTCCTCAAACACCCTGCAGACGACCATCAACAAGCTTTTTGGGTCAAAAACTATCCATTGAACTCAAAAAATACGCATATGAAAATTAAACTTTTGCTCCAAAATATCATAAGGTTGCTCCCTATTGCTTTTTGAAAAAAAACTTAAATCGTAGGAAATTTCTCAAATTATACACTAGTTTCATAGCAGGGAAGCAAAAAACACAACTACCGCAAAGACAAACTTTCTAGACCGTTGTGAGCCGCAATAACTGCAAAAATTAGCCAATTTTGAGCGGTTTTTGAGTAGTTTAGATTTTCAAATGCCCATATCTTGTCTAATATGTATGTACCTACTCAAGCAACCTGCAGATGACCATCAACGAGCTTTTTGAGTCGAAAACTATCGATTAAACGCAAAAAAACGCGCATGTGAAAATTGAATTTTTGCTCAAAAATATGAAAAGGTTGTTTGTTCCCTATTGCTTTTTGAAAAAAAACTCAAATCACAGGAAATTTCTTAAATTGTACACTTGTTTCATAGCAGGGAAGCGAAAAACACAACTACCGCAAAGACAAACTTTCTAGAGCGCTGTGAGCCGCAATAGCTGCAAAAAATGATCAATTTTGAGCGGTTTTTGAGTAGCTTAGATTTTCAAATGCCCATATCTTGTCTAATATGTACTCAAGCACCCGGTAGACGACCATAAACAAGCTTTTTGGGTCAAAAACTATCCATTGAACTCAAAAAACACGCATGTGAAAATTGAATTTTTGCTCGAAAATATCATAAGGTTGCTCCCTATTGCTTTTTGAAAAAATTCAAAACTCAGGAAATTTAACTGTACACTATTTTCAACGCAGGGAAGCGAAAAACACAAGTAGCGCAAAGACAAACTTTCTAGAGCGCTGTGAGCCGCAATAACTGCAAAAACTGGGCAATTTTGAGCAGCTCCGATTTTCAATGGCATATATCTGCTCAAATACGGCTTCAAACACCCTGTATATGACCATTAATCAGCTTCTTAGATCGAAAACTATCCATTAAATTGAAAAAATGCGCATAAAATTGTCTTAAATTGTACACGCGAGAAATGCAACCCGCGCAAAGATAAAACCTAAAAACACGCTGTAATTTCGCGACGGCCTAAAAGCCCGAAAAATTTAAGCAACGACCGCCAAAACCTAAATGCAAAACCCAACCCAAAATCTCGTGAAAATTTGAGTAATTTATTGAGCAAACAAACGCGTGATTAAAATCCACTAAGTTGGAATTTCACGTGCAAGAAAATTAAGTAATGTTTTAAGGATTCACATTAAGCACAGTCGGTCTTTCCCCGGTTTACAACTTCAACGACCTAAAATAGATGACATGAAAATTTGAACCGGATTTCTATGCATATTTCCTATAATATTTCTCTTCGTCCCTTATCTGAACCCGTTTATTTGCCCGATTTGCACCCTCTCAGTCCGCTCATTTTTATTTTACCAGCATGGGTCAGCCGGATTTAGCTTAGCCGGATAGACGTAGCCCATCGTTTGACTAAGATTTAATGCATGTATTTGTTCTCCTGATAACTCGGAAAGGAGGAGCGCAATTTGCCGAACTCGAATCTATTGACAGCGGGTTGCGGTCCTCTCCTTCTCCCGCTCTCCCTACACGCCAACTCAATAAGAAGTAGAAGCAAATAAATGAGTTGATGAACGTCTGACGTGGCCAGTTTTCAGGTATCTATGCACTTTTCATCGTGCATAGCAAATGTTTATTAATTAACAATCCAACTAGGCAACTTGCTGCTAAACTAAACACGGGGGGCAAAACAATAACGTCGGCTTCAGAATTTACACTCCGAACTTTACACATGTACTTTATTAATAACACTCGGAAACAAAGTTTTGGCAAATCATTTCGCACATTGTCCGAGAGCCAGGATTTTGCCATGGCGAAATTTATAACGGCGATAATTTCGCTCCTTAAATCATACTACATCGCAAATTCGGTCCAACAGCTGGTCGTAACGCAATTTTTCTGCAATTTATCGAGTGTCACTGCCCATGCTCGGTTTAATTATTTGCCACATTAATTTGGGCAGCTATTAATTATGTCTGTTTTCGGTCCGAATGACTCGACTACGAATGGGTGATTAGCAAACGGATTTGTTGAATAGTTGCCGGGAACGAAACCCTGATAAGTCAATTTTCTACACATTCTCCTCGAAAAATTTATGTATATTCCAGACTCTGAGAAGGTTACCTAAAAGCAACTCACGAAAGACTTTCTCCATAAACTGGTGCAGAGAGCGAAAATACTGCCTATTACCTACGTCTAAATGGGTAGATTAATAGTTTCTTAATTTTGCCGTCTGTAAATGCCAAAATTATTTTCAGAATACACGATGTCTGTGTTGGATTCTTACGGTGCATCCAGACTTGGCAAGCCGAGCCTGAGCCGAGCCTGAACCGCGGCAAAATTCCTTTGATGTTTCAGAAAATTCACATAATTACAGAAAATAGAGCGTCTGTCGGTGTGTTTAAGAAACTTCAAAATTATTTTCTGGTCTGGCAAGTTTGGATACACCACAAGAGTCTAAGCCAGTCATCGTGCAACTTGAAAATAAGGTTTTCAACAGATATAAAAAAGTCCTCAAAAATAGTAAGGTTTGGATCTCTTGTTGAACCTTTTGTAGACTCATCGGAATAGATTGAAAATTTAAGTAACACAATCTGGAATGGGAGGGAAATAAAATTGCGTGGAGCGTATATTTTTTAAAATTGTGTGTTTGTTTCATTTAATGCAAATATTATTAGTTCAAAACATTTCCCAAACCTGATCGACAAAAAAAAACTTTTCCTCCAGAGTAGAAATTCAATATAAAGCCGTTCGTCCTTTGACCAATTACCGACTTTATTTATTGCAGGAAACCGGCGCAAATCGGATCTGTCCGTTCCAGAATTGTATCGCGATTTGCCACAAGACAAAGCAAACCGAAACGTATTAACGCAATTAGGATCAATTAGAATTGCTAGGGAAAAATGCTGCCAACCTATTTTGCAAGCTTCTGAGCTCTAGAATAGATTAAGCTCGTTGCTCATAAATAATGTGAATTTATTGGCTTGTTATTGTTCGCGTTGAAATTGCATTTAAGCAATGCTTTTGTAACAGATTCAGAAATGCACTATTTCATTTTGAGCAAGAGTAGCAAACCACATGCAAAATGGCAAAGTAAAGTGAAGCGGAGCCTCAAAAATCCGTATCCCTAATTATTCCAAGTTATGGAAACAGAAAGAAACACTACAGAACTTTTATGTTGAAACGAATAAATGGAAATAGATCCAAAGTTTAACGAGTTTGGTTTTGAGATCCCGGCGGAATTTTCGGTAAGTAAGGCGCAAATAATTGAAACACCCCACAGCAGCAGCGACAACTAGAATTGAATATAATCTTTTTCTAAAAGTTTGTCGCCGAACTTTTATTAGTGCAAGCTCAACAAGGGCGCCAAATCTAACGATTTTTAAAAGTGAATCATAAGAGAAATTGTTTTGGGATTTTGTGTCCATTTCTCGCGGGCTATTTTCATCAAATGCCAAAATAGTTTAGTCCGATAAATGTTGCGCAATTCGACCTTGTGCATTATTTCAAAAATCAGGTGTCACAACAGCGTTATCTGGCGATCTAAGACAACCAGCTTAGCTTAATTTTACTTTGCAAACCTATAAATATGTCCAAGATAATCCTGTCTACTTGAATTGGCTCTTGGCCGAAACGATGAAAGGTAATTATTTTAATTAGTGCTAATTGTTAGCTTTAGAAATACTGTTTTTATTACGTTTTGCTTCGCATATTGTCGCAATGATAGTTCAACAGATTAACAGATTGTATGTGGAATTTCCTCAAGCTGGGGAAAATATGGGTTTGCTCTCCTAAATGAGAGCCTAAATAGAATTGAACACAAATATGAAGAAAGAATGTTCTTCAAAAAGCAGAAACAGAGACCAAAAAAGCCGAAAGAGTTAATCGCATCAATATTGTTTCGAAATCCTTGAAGCTCAAATTCCCACATACTTGTTTCATTTCTCTGTTTTTCATTAGCGTTTGGTAACCGATAGCACAATAAATTGATCTGAATTAATTCCCCTTCCGAATAAATGTCGTCAATTTTAATCGAACACAAAACCTAGCCAAATGTAACCAACGGTTAAAATTCGAACACTCCAATAAACAATTTACTCTGCGTTATTCATTAATATTTAAACTATTACGCCAGACCTCAACAGGCCGATTATCCGGCTTGTAACAAGTATAATTTTACATTGATTGGACTTATCGAACATAAAACATAACAACAATTGTTAATTAAAACTATCGCGATTAAATCTATATGAATCTATGCAAATTAGCTTTCAACATTAGCGAATTATTTACATTCTAATTCTAAATTCCGAATTGTTGGGTTTGCACTGTGAACAGCTTTTGTATGTACCTATGTCGAGTATAGTTGAAAAACTGCCCTATAATGCAATACATACATTTAAGCTAATTAAGTGTCTTTGGTTTGATGCGGTTTTTTGTTCTATTCATTCATGTTGAAGTTGGATTTTAACCAGTTAGTTTTTTTAAATAGTGACGCTAATGATAAAGAACGAGGGCAAGTGAGAAGAGCAGAATTGACTAAAGTTCAACCCAAGGAAAATGCAAAAGAAAATCCAGTTGATAAGGAATTTTAAGTAAATGATGATCATCCGGGCAAAAATGGAACGAAGACGGTCTAAGATGACTGGATAGAAAAGATAGTTACAAGCGAAATATGCGTAAAACTTCAATATATAAATAATCTTTATTTCCTACAGAAAAAGGCTATCGACCCAATCGGTCTTTCTGCCCTTGTTTAGTATATATGTTCCTTAGCCTAGCTTATTCTAAAATTAGTTCCTATTCCTAACGTTCGTATAAATTAATCAGCTATACAAAGAAAATAAAAAAAAAGCAAAAACTCCTGGCTTACAAAACAAACAGATATTAGTCCTTAGTTCAGTTGCGTTTG
>NW_026018611.1:5401707-5453298 GCF_020466585.1 Dendroctonus ponderosae
GTCGATTTGATTTTTGTCTGGTAAGTTGTAATTGTATATGTCATGGCAGTATATACTGTAGAGAAAGGGTGAGAGCGGGGATCCTTGAGGAAGCCCTTGTTCAGGGGAAAAAGAAAAAGAGAGTGTATTGTAAATTCGAACTTGTAGTTGTCTGTTTTCTAGTAGGTTCTTTATGGTGTGTAGTAGATATGGTGGTGTGTGAAGTTTGTATAGTTTATATAGTAAACCCCTATGCCAGACACTATCAAAAGCCTTGTTGATGTCCATGAGTAGACATGCCGACTTTCCGTCATTTAGGTGAGTTGTTTGTATGTTGTTGGTCAAGATGAATAGCGGATGAATAGTCGAGTGATATTGTTTGAAGCCAAATTGGTAGGTTGGTATATGTTTTCCGATCAGTTCTTCGAGTCTCTGTTTTAGTATATGTTCCAAGACTTTGCGCAGCACCGGGAGTAATGTTATAGGTCTGTAGTTTTCMATTTGTGTWCCGTCTCGTCCATTTTTAGGTATAGGAATTATTACACCACTTTTCCACGTTTTCGGAATATTATTATTTGTGATGCAGTTGTTGATTTCAGTAAGGATGAGTGTAAAACTTCAATAAAAGCGAAAATTTAAAAAAATGACGGGTTAAATTATTATTATTAAATGGGGCCAGTTATCTGCAAAATTTTGCTTAAAATAAAAGTTTTTCGAGACCTCAACTGACTCTCGCTGGAAAAATTGGAAAAGATTACGAGACTTTCCTGAGAACCTGCTTCTCCACAAATGACGATGTTCAGAAAAAGTTGAAGGAACCACTTTTGGAGCTACAACTTGAACAATCAAGGTTAAACTCAAATCCCATATTTAAACAAGGAATCAATGGTTTTTTAAACTCAGTGCGATTAAAGCGTGCCTCGTTCTAAACGGAAATATTTGAAGCCATAAAGGTATCAAGTGTGCACGTAGCTACACGCCGGCTAACTGGCATCACTCATAGAATCATATGTGCGCGAGTGAGAAAACCAATGTCAGCTACGTCCCTAATTGCAAAATAGGGTCATTTGTGTTCAACTGATCTGAAGATGCCGATCATGCAAGCTGGCGCAACATCAGAACCCAAAGAAACTTGAGGAAATAAACACCTCAATGGCTTATGTGAAATTGCAACAGTAGCAATTTTGTTGCCAAAACGAATCGAATTTAGTGTTTCCAGTTAGTTAACCGCTTACCTCTGGATTTATATGTATTTATCGAGGAAATGTATTCCGCTTATTTACTATCCGACGCCAGTTCCGAACGTGTGCAACAATAATATGCCAAAGTTGCTGGAATGTCTCTGCACTGAATTCTCCATTATATCACTTGAACAGAGCCCGGCTGGCAAACTTAGCGCCCGTATTGAAACTTCCAGTCGAAACATTTCTAAACATCCAGAAACGCTCTAACAGATACCAGAGCCGGTAGCGTATTGTCTATTCATATACATACGCTGTATATATTTGGATTCATCGTTATTCAAACGTTTTCATTCATTTATTTAAGTATAAAGTACCGTTGACACGTCCTGTCTGATCTTGTGAAGGTGCAAACAGGCTATAGTCGTCTAGAACGGCATAAAATAGGGAAGCAACCACTCGCCCTCCATTTAATATTTAATGTCGAAATTCGGTTTTATTACTATGTGGGTTGAGGTGATAAATTTTTCAGTCGCCTCCATTAGCCTGGAGCGAAGAAGAGCGCCAATTATAGCGGCAATCCATAACGCGGCCAATAAAAGGCTTCGCGCGTGAGCCGGCGAAGAGATACAAACCTGAGTATTACATTTGCACTTACATTGAATCATATATCTTAGTTAGGGGCAAAAGTCGAGAGCCAACGTTCTAAGGCCTCGCCAATCCAATTATATCTTTTACAGTTTTCATTTTTGTCTCTTAACGACAGCGATTTCATTTTTCTCTACTATTTCAACTAAAGTGGATCTTAATAGTTCCTCCTACAGCTGCATAAAGGAACAGTTTGTACACTTATAACTGATTTTGTTCGATCGCTCCTTTGATTAACTAGCCTGCTTTAAATCGATTTTCTCTGTACTTTAAGCTAATCACTCACCTAAAATTTGACTGAGAACCGTTCTTCCGTCTTCTCCTAAACAGGCGCTTCTCGCATCAAAGGGGTTTGTGAACTGGACGAAAGCATATCCTTTATGCATGGAGATACCTGCAAAAAACAACATTTGTGTCAGAAAAATGCCCCAACATCGGACAACGGTGGTTTGATGAACAGCGCAAAAAAATCCCTCTGGACAGCAGAAGAATAATAAATTAGGCAGTAGGTACAGATGCGACGTTCAAAAATTCTTTTGGGCGATTAATCAAAAATCCAGCATCTCCAATTTTTATTAGGCAATATGAGAATCCACCGAACTTTCATCTCTTCCTAACACAATTTATCCATCGCACCAGGGACCGCACCAGCTCAGCTTGCTTAACGTTCAATTTCTTGCTCTCATCCAATCTTGGCATGTAATGGAATTACCTCCCATCGAGTGCGTCAATGTCTCGGTAAACGTTTTAATTAATATCAAGTAATTTGTGAAAATCCCCAATAAATAAACTCATTTTCAGCGGGAGTTAATTTGGCTCAATAGCGAATTGACGCCGCTCTATGAACACAACTACGCTGAGCAAATAAAAGGTATCAAGTCCAATGAAGTGTTTTATCATCTTTCTACAAGAAGGGATACTCACTTCGAATTAAGTATCTATCGCAACTCGGATTCTTGATTAGTTACGGTTCAGTAATCGGATGCGACAAAGAAACTTTGAATTTGGGTCGAACAACTTGGCGGATTATAAGTCTGATATTGAGCAAGAACTTTGCCCGATAGTTCCCTAATTGGAGCAACTTTTTTAGAATGCGGTTGAAGCGAACTGTTTGTTTTGACATCAGGATTTATTTAAAACAACGCGGTTTCGGCACTTAATCTGGCCGAAATCTTGCAGACAGCGTTGGAAGCGAGAAATTGAGTGTTAAGCCGAGAATCGCGAGTGAGCTCCCTAGTGGCGTGCTCAATCGAGTTAGAGCCATATGAAATTCGAGTAAAATATCCAGACAATTTTTACAAGCTACGAGCGGCTGAAATGTTCATGGAAGTAACCGAAGAAGTATCAATCAGTAGAATTTAGGATTTTTTGTTGGTATCAACGTTATGATTCACACCCCTCACTTGAGTGCCTCACTCTGTAGACCGTTACAACGTTACAATACTAATCAAATTGGGTCTCTATCCGGTAACGAGATGCAAACTGATGTTCGCTTGTAGGATTCCAAATATTAAATCGCTCCGGTATAAATAATTTATCCCCTAATCCGACTGACTGAATTTGCAAGCAAGTAAAAGTAACTTCTCGCTCGCAGTACGGTTGTAATCAAAGTTTTCACTTGGTTATAAGTTATTTTAATTACCGTAACACCATTCTTAGTTATGCACTGTTGGCCGTACGTGAACTAATAAAAGGCGCAAAGTTTCTGAAAGCTGCAGAAAGTTTCCCAGGTGGATTTTTCCTTGTTAGGGCAAGACCATGTTTGTGATGGTCTTTTAATTAATCAGGCACGAACAAGTGTATGCAATAATTGACGATGCCAGCTTTCCAGCGCGCAGCCAAGTCAGAAACAGGCGGCGCAAGTTCCCATTAGAACTTCCAAGATTATTAAGATTGAAGGTTGATATATTAAGAACAACATATTGCACTTTCCCGCCAGCGACTCTGAAGAATGAACTTCAAGATTAATCGCAGAAGCATTTCTTCAGCGATATTAAATGTTTGCCGTCATAAAACGGCAATAAACCAAAAAAAAAATTACATGTACTCGTTTTGCGCTGTCCGCTAGGTCTGTTTCAAGTTGGAACTGCACTTAAATTGGGCACAATTGAGCAGACTTCGTAGTTATTATCGGATCGGTTTCGAACAGAGTCGCTCATCCATAAAAACAGAGAGAAAATGTACGTAAGTTGATTTATTGCCAATCCACTGGGAAGAAAATAAAATTAGGAGGCTCGGAGAAACGCTGAACGACATTGATAAGACACTTCATTAGATCTTAGTCGAAGAATTGCGTTACGTAGCAATCAGCGAAAAAACGGAATTCCATTTTTATTGCTTTTCCGCTTATTGCATTTGGTGGCTTTGATTGATGTTCCAAGTCAATCCAGTTGGTTTCCAATCGAAGTATATAAAGCCACTTAAGTCGGCAAAATGGATTGCACGAACCGTTTTTCGACAAATCTTATGCGAATCTCTATAATGGATATTAAGTATATGTGTGTTTCAATCCAAGTGGCAAGTGATCGCATTTTACCTAAATATTTTTGTTTAGTATTTCTTTAAAATATTCTATTGTGGCAACCAAAAACCCAAAAATTCCATCTCATAATCATTTTATGCTATAAACTGATTTTTTATTAATTTTACTCACAAAACAGAAATCCATTGGGTTGAAATCAGGGCTTCCAGCGGGCCACGGATTAAACCTCAGCTGCGTACGCAATCACTGGAAAATTATCGAACCGCGCAGTTTTTATCGCAGTTTCAGTTTAAATCAATCATCATTCAATGTACGTATTTAAAATATAATTAAATTATAAAGTGTACACATTTTCCACATAAAATGTTTCCAGTCTGAATATGGCGTTTTATCGAAACTTTCGCCTCACTTCAAGCGATGTTGAATATTTTGATCCCAAGGTCTACCGAGTAAAAATATGACAAAAAATCGACCTGTCGAAAATGGCGAAATTTCGCATTTTTCCTAAAAAATCGGAGAAAAACCAAAAACATTCAGTAGCTCGCTTACATTTTAGAGAAAAAGTGATAAGCACATTTTCTGTAACCGTTGATTTTTTCTGTTCAATGGGTGACTAGAACTTGCTCATCGTTTCTAGTTTCAGACAAATTGAGATTTTTGGAGAGCAATTTTTGACCATTTTTTGCAAAAATCATCCCGGGGGAAATTTTGGTAAAACATCCAGTGGGTGAAGACAGCCCAGGCATTTTAGCAAAAGTCACGTTTTTCAAAGCTATGCATGAAATATTGAAAATTCCGGGAAACCTCTACTTTCGAATTTTGCGTCTAACAAAATCTAGAAAAATCAAATGCGAGATTTCCAAAATTTGCCTTTACAGGACGTGTCATCTCAACAAATTACAGTCCCAAAAATATCCAAATGTTTCGCAAAAAAAACATTTTGATCTAGAGGCAAAAATGAGATCTTCTACAGGCGGCGGGAGCAAAGCCCTTAAGCTGCAAACAGTTTTGCACATAAAATACTAAGTTCTTTTAAATAAGGCAAAATAATTTTCAGTTGAAATGGCCTCAGAATATCGCCATTCTCGCCCGCTATGAGTTTCACCAAAACCAGAAAAAACTTCAGGACATTTTTTCAAATTTCCAGATCAAAAAACGAAGATTTTTCTCTTTTCTTAAAAATTTAATGGTGATTCCAATTTCCACCTACGCAGAGCGCTTCTCTGTTCTAGTGGGGGCATTTAATAAAGGCTGCTAAAGTTGCTCAATTAATTTGTTGTTTTCAATGAAACTGTTGAGTATTTACAACTCCAGATTCCACTCCTCCTCATCAACTACTCAATAACATGGACTGAAAAGACAAAGACATGAAAAGAAAATTGGAATTCAAAGTGAGCAAAGCCAGTCCATTGGATAGACACATAAATCTTGTTTCAATGAACATTTTTTATCAATTCTCAATCTGTTAGCAGTCAATACGGGCGCCTCGTAACGACTGTAACGTCTTGCTTGTCGGCAATAAAATGACTCCTCCGTGCTCGTTTGCATGCTGAAATTCCCGTCGCTAAACTGGGAAACATATTCAAATTTACGTACACATTTTCTTTATTTCGCAAGTTGGTCGGGCCAGAATGGCCACTGATAAGGCCACTGCGTTCGGCAAGCAATGAAACATTAGTTCGCATCAATCAGGGCGTATTTTTGCGCTTCAATTAGCGATCGAAACACCGAAATTTGAATATCACACTGACGGGAAACAACAACCGAGTGAAGTAGTCAGATATGAGAAAATCACGTTTTTTAATGGACCATTTATCGGCAATGTTACATAACGTTGGCCCAATCACCAAATCAGCACACAGACTCAACTATATTTCGGTTTTTTTGGTCTTGAGTTCTCTAAGGCAAAAACATGCCGCAAAAATCATCATCTCGCTTCTATGATTGAACATTAAAATAATGGGTATCATACATTTGTGAATTATGAAAAAAATTGTGAATTGAACAGATAAAGAATACTTCAAAATGGAAACTTTAACCACGTATAAAATAGACGCCCAAAGACCCGACAGAATTCATACAAAAGTGAATCCACATCTTAACTAGAAAGTTAGGCCTGCATAAACAAGCGCATAATACAAACAAGGTTGCAAAAAAGTTACGTAAATTTCCTGTGGATGAGCCGCAATCGAAAAGTTGTCCACTTATAGAAGACAATGGGCCCTATGAAATGCATACAAAGCTTGCGCTACAGCTTTTTAAGTATTGAGAAAGTAAATGTCCAAGTTTTCCAAAAAACAAATTCTATCTCAAATTTGAAAACTCGTGAAAACAAACTGATGATGACTCAAAACAGAAACTTTTGTCGCTCCAAAAACAAACTATCCCCTAAAAAATAACAGAAAACCTACAAAAACCAGCAATAAAATACTTACAACACTTAAAAAATTCTCAAAAATTCCTTGAAGGCGATTAAAAATCGAAACATTTTCTACCTGTTAGGCGATCCTGCGCTAAAAATCTGATAGGAAAATGACTCTCTTACGTTGCAAGTTCCTGAGGAATTAAATGTCAAATTACGACCTGTTTAAATATCCGCGAAAATCACATGCAGTTTTGAAAAAATAGTGAAAATGTCCTGATGATGGGGAAAAACTAAGCGTTTACCAGTTACAGAGCAGACTTTGCCCCACTAAATTCAAACCAAACGACCTTCATGATTCTCTGAATAAAAAAGTCAAACTCAGACCTTAGAAAACAACCTCGTACACCAAACACAATTTTCCAAAAGTGCCTGCTGACTAGTCAAAATATAAGTTTGTTTATGCAAAATCTTTGGTATACAAAATGCGACCAAAAAGTCTCAAAAATTCTTAAAAATTATCAGATGATGATATTGCCCTAGAAAATGCAGGTAAAAAGTACTGATTACGTCCGTTCGTTAGCTTCTCAGTACCGAAATTAAAGCACTTTGTGGTGCAAATACAACTGCGAAAATCGAACTGAATTTAGCAAGTTTGTCAAAAACTGTTTCCAACGGCATTTCTTATTATTAAATTGTTAAATTGCCATGCAGTCAAGTCTGTTTAGCGTGAGTGATTTCTTGATCATTTTCTGGCTTTCTCCTCAAGATATACAGAAAATTGACCCGACAAACCAAGAAGAAAGCGCCGAATGGTAAAATACATAAACAATACAAGAAATGTGTAGAAAACTTACCAGCAAGTCTGCCATATCTCTGAAACATCCTTTCAACGTCCGTTTTGGAACACTGGAACGTATTCAAGTTACCGACAAATACGCGCGAATTAACGGCCTGCGGATCTTGTGAATTTGTTTGGTTTCCCACTTTGCTCATTTTCATTTTCGTTGTTTGCCTGCAACAGAAAGAAAAACAACCATAGAAAACTCGTTTAGTTTAAACATTTCGTTCGGCGATTAGGTTCCATTTTCATGCAATGATTAATGAAAGATTGATAAATTTAACTGTTTTCACTAGTGCAGATGAGTCCGCCAAAATTGGGAACAATAAATATTTAAATTACTCACAGCACGGGGATTGGATGTGGCATTTTAATTTACTCGTTAATTTTTGTTATTCCGGATACCGAGTCTATTAATACGGGTTGAATGCATCATATCTGATATGTAACCCAATTGTAGCGGCGAAATGAAATATTGCAAATTTTATGTAGATGTCATGTGTGTGCGGTCGTTTCTGTCATTTAAATTTATTTCAACTCGATGTGGAGCTAAATAAAAAGCTACACACATGCACAACAAATCGATGATATACGGCCGTTTGCAATTACTATGAACCAACCAAATAGGATATTATAAATAAATTGCAATGTCGATGTGTCAGGATTTTGTTTTCGGCTGAATTGCGGAATAATCGCTTGTGTTTACCAATATATAATTGGGGATTAGATGGAGAAATCCAATTAAATATTAACCGAATTCTGAGCGACAACAATAAAAGTAGGAAACATTTATTTATAGCCGAATGAAAAACAATTTTTACCAATTAGTATGCTTGTAATAAAACACAGTATTATATTCTTAAGGCCTGCACCCACTCACTCCGGTGATAACTACATACTGCCAATTTTTGGGAAACAAATTTCGTAAGATGATGAAAATAGCTGATGATGAATGACGACTTAAATTAATTAAAATCAATTTAAATCATCATCAGGCAAATTTTAAAAAACTCTTTAATGGATTTTGGCAGATATTATGCTGAGGAACTTGCAAAATAAGAGAGACACTTTTGTATCACATTTATACGGCCACGTCTGTTCAATAACTGGAAAAGTTTTCAAATATGTAATTTCTCAAAATTTTGCATGTATTTCGCGCTTGTTTATGCAGGTCGAAGTTAATGGTTATTTCTTCAGAAACCCGACAAACTGCTGACTTTTGTATGTATTTTATTGACCATCATCAGGCTATTGACAAAAATTTTTTAATTTCCAAGCGAATTTCATCGTTGTCCATGCAAGTTTCGCATTTATTTTCCCCGAAATCACTAAAGATTAAGATTTGAGTGTATTTTGTAAGACAACGCCCGTTCTATCTGTGAAAAACTTTCGATTTTAAGTCATGATCGGGCCATTTTTCAGATTTTTTCAGTTTTCAATAAATTGGTGTGGTTGTTTTTACCGGTCGAAGTTTGGCATTTATTCTCTCAAAAACCAGAGAAACTGAAGGTTTTGGAGTATTTCGTACAGCAAAATACGCTCTATATGCACCAATGGCTTTGATTTTGAGTGATCATCGCTCTATTTTAAAAATCGTTTTAAATTTTCGATAAAATTCAGGCAGGACTAAGTTTGGCATTTATTTTCTCAATATCCGGGAAAGTTGGAAAGTCATCTTTGTGTAAATTCCATACGGTCAAGGTGTGTTTTATAATCGAAAAATGTTTCGACTTTAACTGATTCTGAGAGAGTTTTCATAATTTTTATGAATTTTGCACAATTTCGTAGTTATTTCATCATAAACTAGTCAAGTTAGGGGATGACTTTTCTACAGTTTTTGGGGCATTCGTTTTATAAGCAGCAAAAGCTTCGAATTAGAGTCATCATCAGGATTTTTTCAAATATGTTTTTGATTCTTGCCGATTACACTCGATTAAAAACCATCAGTTTCGCCTTGCCCGAAAAACTTTCCAACCGAGCTTTTGACCGGCCATGAAACCCTTCATGTGTGAGCCATTTTCTGACAAAAATTTCCTGCAGCTAAAGTGTCCGATGTAGAAACATGATCCAAACCATCTAATTTGCCACGACAGCGGGTATTCTTCGAAAAATTACAAATCCTGTCGGAAAATTGCAATGAAAAAATCATTAGACGCATAATCGAAAGACCGGAAACCGCTTTGCACGAGTTATCATGGAAAATTTGCTATATATGGAGATTTTGCAGCAATAATGTCGCTGTCGCCGACTGAATTCCACATGTTACGCTTCGAGGGCGGCATTCCATTACTTTGTAACGGTCGGGGCGCCAATTTTAAAATTCATATAGTCCTAAATCGGGAGATTCCAAAAAATCCAAAAGTTTGTTTGAGAAAATTCCTCAATTTTAAAATTACATTTTACACGCCAAATAAAACTTGTGATAGTTCCAAGGTTCAATCAATCATCTCCATTCGAAATAATCAACCCAATCAACCCAATGCCATTCGGGGCTTTAGCTCTCATAACTTAATAATTAATTAATACATTTTCAGTAACAGTAACAAAAATAAAAGTAATCATCCGTAATGGTAAAAAATTAAAAATTTATATCAACGCTTTTAGATATTGAAATGTTCCCTATCAAATTATCAGAAACCAATTTGCCTAAATGGAAAAGCTGTGTAACGGCTCGAACAAAATTATTTCCAAAGGTGGGAAAACAACCGGATTCAAACAGTATATTTAGTTCGACACTCGTCATCAAAAATGGAAAAGACCCATGATTCTCCCAGTTAAATCCCACGAAATCGCGTTAATTTTTAACGTAAACCGTTCGCAGTACTTTTTTAATCAATTAACCGAAAAGATTTAGGTGCGGTTTTGGGTCACAGCTCACAAAAGTATGCTCCCGCTTTTTCAACGGACAAACTTAAGGGTCAGTGGCTGGGACCCTAATTTTTCTAAAACAAACCGGCTTTGATTTTCCTAAAGTGAGCGATTATTCGGTTTTGAAGCGTTTACTTTGAGAAATTTGTGATGACCCGCCGCTGACTAGTTTCCCTTTTTCCTAACACTAAGATTCATGGGCTTGCAGCCATTTCATAAACAAAAGGCTCAAGAATTACTAGGCAATAAATTTGGGCCATCGCGTAAATTTTTGTCAGTGCCACAACTTCAAAACGCAACTTCCGAGAAAAGTTAATATGTTCCGTGCATTAAAGTTGTTTACTGGGAAAGTTGGTGCTACTCCAGGTGGGATTTTTATACGGATATCTCCACTTTACATGCACGTTACTCGAGAGATACGTACGTTTCCAACAGGTTTGCCCGGTGTATAGAAAAAATGAAAATTAACTCAAATAATTAGAAGTAAAAATGAGAAAAAAAAGCGAAAAGAATTAAAAAGATGCGTTGAATTTATCGATAATTTGCTCGAAAAATTACGCTTTCTAGCAGAGGATAATCGGATAAAAGAAACGCTCTCAAAAATTGCCTGACCATGACTGAAAATCGAAACTTTGGTCACTTATTAAACGGACTATACCCCAAAAAGTTTTATACAAAATTCAATCGCAAACTGACTTAGTTTTTAAGACTGCGAACGAGCATCCTTCATGAACAGAGGCAGAAAACAAACCAAATTCTAAACAATTTCATAAAAAAACCGTTGCGGTTGAGTAAAAATTGAAACATTTTCCAGTTATAGAGCACACCTTGTCCTACAAACTGCATGCAAATGCAACTATCCAACTTTTCCAGATTTTGTGAAAATAAATGTCAAATTTGGTCCTACAAAAATAATCACTAAATACGATCGTATATTTCAACAATTCATGAAAAGAGCCTGATCATGGCTCCAAATCGAAACTTTCTTCCATAAATAGGACGCACTTGCCCTACAAAATACACCCAAAAATGAATATCTAACTTAACTAGTGTGTCTGAGAAAGTCAATTCTAAACCTGGCCTGACATTGACTCAATTTCAAAACTTTTTTCACATATAGAACTGATAATACTCCAAAAAATACCACGAAAATGCGTGAAACTTCAATCTGCGCTGCACAAACCTGCACAAATAAGAGCAAAATTCTGGAAAAAAATCCTGAAAGTTTCCTGAATATAAGTCGAGTTTGAAAGGTTTTCTACGTACACCTGCTCAAACTTACCAATGTGCTAAAAACTGACTCTTAACATTGCAAGTTTCTGAACAGATAAATGTCTAACGACGACTTGCCTAAAAATCCGCGAACAGACATGAAAATTTGAGTTCTTGAAAATTACTCAATGATGGCTAAAAATTTAAAGTTTTTAAACTTAAACAACGCACTTCGTTCTACAAAATGCACACAAAACAACGACTTTCTCGCTTCGTTAATTCTTGAATAAATAAACACCTAATTCAGCCTGCAAGAGCGACTATAAAATTATGTCGCAAATTTAAAAAGTCTTGAAAATAGTCTGATGATCAGTCAAAATTGAAACTTTCACTACCTTCGAGAGAGACTATGGCCAATGAATTCCATACAAAAATCAATCCTAGACTTGACTAGTTTCTAAGGAAATAATTATGAAACTCTGCTCTGCATAAACAAGCGCAAAATACCAACAAAATTAGAAATATATCCCGAAAATTGATTGAAGCTGCTTGAAAATCTAAACGTTTCTCACTTATAGAGCAGACCTTGGCCTGCAAACGTGATACAAAACTGACTGTCTAACGTTTGCAAGTTGCTGAGCAAATGAATGTCTAACCTGCTTGAAAATACCAGAAAATCACGTGGAAATTTGAAAAATTCTTAAAAGTTCTCTAATGATCACTAAAAATTGAAACTTTTGAAACTTATACATCAGACTTGGCTCTACAAAATGCATACGAAACCAACTTTATCACTTCATTAGTTCCTGAAGAAATAAATGCCAAACTCCGGCCTGCAAAATCAACCGCAAACGTAAAAAATCTGGAAAATATCCTGATGATGGCTCAAAATCGAAACTTTGACTACTTATGAACCAAACTATAACCACCAATAAAAGTCAAACAAAAGTCGACTTTGACTGGTTTATGAGAAATATCTGTTAGAATCTAATGACTGAGCGAACTTTTACGCTTACGCTGTATAAACTAATACAATTCCAGATCAATGGAACGCTGGAATATTTCTATGATTTATTGATGTTGCAGGCACGAAATGAGCATTGGAAAAATGTTATTAATCGCTTTCGGGTTGCGTAACTTCGAGCTAAACGCTCTCTGTTCAGGTATCCCCATTTGAGAATTCGCAGCATTCCCAACGTATTTCCTTGATATCAATAGGAGCTTTGAATTCCTGCATACCTGTACACCCTATACATTATGCATCAGTCTACTGAATTGCGTATCTGAGGTCTGCAATTGCATCCACGAATGGAATGCATTGTAATCGAGCGCGAGAACTGATGGTTTTTTAAACTTTCCAATCGGCCCGGAAAGCTTTTGGGTCACTTCAATCCTCAAGTAAAAAATACTCCACTAAAAGTTAATTCTAGTTGGATTGAAAACACATCCTGACATCAAGTTAAGGAAACTAAAGTGTCGCGAACAAACGCAGCTAGAACTGACACTCCCCAAAAGTAAATCTGCCGAAGTCGAAAAAGTATATCAAATGGCCCCTGATTTGCCCAAAAACCAAACGATCCCCTGTTTGATTAAACAAAATTCTTGTTAATAAAACGCGGGATATTTTCGAAAACGTTTCCTAAACCGCAGATAATAACGTCGAAGGTTCCGAACGTTATTCTTGGCAAAGTTTCGCAAAACAAGCGGCTTTACATCTTTCACCTTTGAGGAAATAAAACCTCAAGCTTGCCGATGTTCCGCTACGGATTTTCCGCGGATAATCCTCTTTACTAACAGACGTTCATACAAAATGGCCCGAAAATGTTTTATTTATTTTTCGCAAGGTTTAAAGATTTTTATTGCTTCGGTGTGAGTTCAGTTACTTGGCGCTGGATTTATGACTCTTTAGAATGTCACTTGCAATGGCCAAAAGTAAAAACGCCAACAATCCATTTTTTTTGCTCAAAGTGGCCCTAGTCATCTCACGATTAAATGAGAGTCTTCGCTGAATTGATATATTAAATGTACTTTGCTGTGTGGGTTTTTCATTATTGCGACTGTTTTTCAACTAAGGAAAAGAGATTTTCAACAGGAATGAACAATTCTCTTTTAATACTATCTGATTCGGTTGTGTAAAAAATGATTTGCCTTCGACCCGAAACGCAAAAATAAACAGAAAGAACGGATCTATAGCGTATTTCCTTGCATGGATTCGCATACTTAAACACAATAAAGCTCTTGATAAAATCAACGTAAAATATATTTGCACCCCGACCAGTGGCGTGCTCGAAGGGCTCAGCCCGACTTTACAACCCCTTTTTTTATTTGCTATGGTTTTGATTCGAAAGATTAATTTTTCGGCATGTCGAATCAAATGAAAAAAAAGAGGATTTAATCCGAATATCCGGCAATCCGGTCGGGTAACAATTATGCAGCTGGAACATTGGAAACCGGCCGACAATGTACAATGTGGAGTCAAGTGGATTATATGGAATTTGCAGGCAAATTTGGAAAACGCAAAATCATGCTAAGAGCGTATTGATGCGCACAAATAAAGTACAATTTAAAATCAGTTGAAATGGTTTAAGAAGCATTAAATTGCCGAAAACATGCAGCAGATGATTCCTCATTTAAGGGTACAACCAAAATAATTTGAATGTTAGAAAATTAGCACAAAACTTAAACTTAAAACTTTAATACCTCAAGAATAAATAAAATAATCAGAAATACTGAAAATAAGGCAATAAACCGTGAACTTCGGTATAATCAATGTAAAAACTGCATGATTAAAATAAAGATATTCAAGTTGACTTAACGAGTTTCAAAAAAATTATATTTAATGTGTTTTCACCTCGATTTTCAAAAATAAGTGCTGTAAATTATGGCGGCTTTATCCTATTAAATTAATTTTATATTGCGACCGTAAATAAAGTAACGTGGCAACAAAGAATTAATCAATGCGAATTAAATCCACTTCAAGAAAGCCCGTTGAAACACCGATTATTATTGGCTCGAAAACGAACTTAATAGTTTATTCTGGACGTCAAATTAACTATCTACACTTTTCAAATCGCTCACAATAGATTAGGTGAATGACATAAATGCTGGTGTTCGCTAAGTTTTCGGTTTATTTTCAAACTGTCGCATTTTTCACCGAGAACATTGTTGTGTTTAATTTGGGTACAGAAAATGGCAACACGTGTGCTGCCAACTTTTATGAGGAAACCGACCAGCTGGCTCAATCTTATGACTAAGTTACACACGTAAATGAAACATTAAACCACGCTACCTGTCATAAGAAATTTATAGCTTGATTTTCAAATGCAGGGGATTTTATTTGCAATTTCAAAATTCACGCAAAGCCAGTTTCAGGGAGGCGAGTTTTATTGTCAATTATTTTTATTATCTTCTGATTTCCTTTTAATTCTTTACTCTTTGTTGTTTGGCAATCGGAAGTCATCCACTGCTTTAGTTCAATTCATTAAATTATTATGCAGTTTATGAAACGACTTTTCACATTTCCTTTTGAAGCTTCACAAAGAATACAATATCCTTTATTGCTGACTATCCATATTCGTTTAGTCGGCAAACGCCCTACATTCTCTTGCTAAATCCATTTAGCAAAATTATGCAGTCGTGTTGAAACAACGATTTTTTTTTCATTGAGCGAAATTAAATTTTCGGCATTTGTTTGCTCTTCCAAACATTTGCGCCTTGTTTTTTCTTGATAAAACATCAGCCTAATTCTTATTATTATTTTTCCTAACGAAATTAAATCTTGCTTCGCTTGCCTACTGGCATCTTTTCTTTTTAATATAAACCAATTTTAATTTTGCCTTCAAGTGCAGTGATCCTGTTAAGGCAATTAAATGGCGCATTTGAAAGGAAATTATTGTTTTAGTTTGTGGGAAAAACTGTAAGCGACAGCATTTCCCTGCTTTAAGGCTTGTTCAGCAAATTGCAATTTAAGTTGTTGTCAATATAGCCAGGTTTCTTTTAGAAATTATTATGTTTTACCAAGCCTAAAAAGCCCCTTAAGTGGCTTCATTTACGATCATTCAGTATGGAACTTATATTATCGTCATCACATTTCTACGTTTATACAAAACCTGTAAAAACCTCCAGGCCAAGCTAACGACCAGCCTTATTAAAAGCTGAATAAAATATCATTTTATTTTCGGCAAAAAAACACGGTAAAAGGTTATTCTAGCGGCACACATTTTACGGTATAATAAAAATGTTCAAACTAGCTAACATTCACATTTTAATAGGCTATATGGCGAATAAAAGAGTTGTGAAATTCTTACGGTTTAAGCGCCGTGTAAGCATCCAGGACTTGCTATCAGCCTACGAACGGTACTTTAGAATGACGATAGTGCAATGAAAAGGAACTATAAATGGGTTCTTGTTTTATATCTTGGGAGGAAACTCGATTATTTACCTATATCTGCTTTATTGTAGGCCAACTTGACTATGTGTGCATGCTCAGAAGCTCTTGAGTAACGGGTTTCGTACGATTTCATTGATTTTGTTTCGCGTTTCACATCAACATCAATTTTTAGTCCTATTGACTTTGTTTGTTTGGACTTTGTTGTTTCGGAAAGACTGGCTTCAAGAAAGTTTTACTATTTTCATTGCAAGGAAGCGAAGAATGCAAAGAGCTGTTTAAAAACCACGTAAAAATTTTTAGATAGGAAATAATTAACATTTTCGGTCCATGTTGAGTGGTTTTTAAGCGGCCACGATCTTTAACCGGCAATATATTTCTGTATATGAACTCGAAAACTAAAAAAATGTATATTTGGCAGCTTTTTTGATGGCACACAATCGAGTGAGCTCAAAAAACACGCTTGTAAAATTTTCAAATTCTGCATCATTTTCACCAGAAATAATAGGGGAATGTAAATAGCTCATGAAAAAACAAGCGGGAATTTTCAGCGCTGAAATAATCGACTTTTTCAGTCCAGTTTTCAGTCCATCCAGCCTTTCGAAACTCCATTTCGAGTGGTTTTTGAGCGGTCGCAACCTTTAAGCGACGATAGCTTTCTTAATATAGACCCAAAATCTTCATATATTTGTATTGGCGAGTTTCTCAGGTTGTAAGTAATCCAATAAGCTAAAAAAACATGCATGTGAAATTATAATTTTTGAACAAAAATTTCATAAGGTGGAGGTCGATTTTTCAAAAAATATCAAGTCTGCCATAATGTCTCAAGTTCTGCATTATTTTCAACAGACATAAATGAGGAATTCAACGACCTCATGAAAAAAACACGCTAAAATCTTCCAGAGTCAGTTTGAGTCGTTCTTGAGAGGTGACGATCTTTAATCGACCATATCTTCCTTAATAAAGACTCGAAACTTGGCCAATGTACATCGGGGAGCTTCTTGAGTCGGAAACAATCGAATGAACTGAAAAAACACGCTTGTGAAATTTTGATTTTTGATCGAACATTTCATAAGGGTCGAGGTCGATTTTGTCAAAAAATATCAAGTCTATCAAAATGTCTCGAATTCAACATCATTTTCATCAAAAGAAAGCGACGGATGCAAAGATCTCATGATAAAACACGCTAAAATCATCAGAATCGAAATGATCGACACTTTGGATCCATTTTGAGTGGTTTTTGAGCGGTAACGATCTTTAATCGACCATATCTTTCTTAAAACAGACTCGAAACTTTACATTGAGATCTTCTTGAGCCGGAAACAATCGAATGGACTCAAAAACCACGCCTGGATTTTTTTTATTTTTGATCGAAAATTTGAAAGGGGTCCAAATCGATTTTCTCAAAAAATATAAAGTCTCTCAACAGCCTCAAATTCTCCACCATAAATCGGTGAGGAATGCTCATGGAAATATCATGAAAAAAAACACGCTAAAATTTTCAGAGTCAAAATAATCGACATTTTCGAACAATTTTGAGCGGTTTTTGTGCCGTCATGATGTGTATACGACGATTCCGTATTTATTTTAAACTCGAAATTTCATAGATTTTAAATTGGAGTGCTTCTTGTGCCGTCACCAATCAAACGAGCTCAAAGACACGCATAATTTAGATTTTTGATCGAAAATTTCATAAGGCTCCATCCAGCCTTTCGAAACTCCATTTCGAGTGGTTTTTGAGCGGTTGCGATCTTTAATCGACCATATCTTCCTTAATAAGGACTTGAAACTTTTCCAATGTACATTGGGACGCTTCTCGAGTGGGAAACAATCCCACAATAAAAATGAGCTCAAAAAAACACAAGTGTGAACATTTTTTTTTATGGGAAAATTTCGAAAGGGGTGGAGGTCGATTTTTTCAAAAATATTGTCTCTCAAAATGCCTCAAATTCTACGTGAATTCCTCCAGAAGGAAGCGAAGAATGCAAAGAGCTCATGAAAAAACACGCTGGAATTCTCAGATCAGAAATAATGGAAAATTTCGGTCCAATTTAAGTAGTTTTTGAGCGGTCACAATTTTTAACCGCCGATATCTTTCTAAATATACCTCCGACATTTTATTTATTTATATTGGGAGTTTCTTAGGTTGGAAAGAATCTAATAAGCTAAAAAAAACGCACTTGAAATTTTCAATCTTGTTCGAAAATTTCTAAGAGGGCGAATTCTTCAAAAATATCAAGTCTCTGGAAAAGCCTCACTTTCTCCATTATTTTCACTGAAATGATGCGACCAATGCAAAGAACTCATTGACAAACCCATCAAGCGCTTCAAATCCGAACTAGCATCAAAAAACTACAATTTTTGACCGAACACAATGTTTAAGCGAGGGCTAGTGAAGTGTCCGGACTAAATTCCTATCGAGAACGACCTAATAATGGAAAAATCGCTGTATCAGTTTCCAGAGTAGCATTTGCACTCTCAAAAGCCTTGTTGATGTCAATGATAAAACAAATTGTTGATTTATCTCTGTTTAAGTGTGGTACCTGTAGGCTTTTTGTTCAGATGAACAAAGCAAACATCGGCTTAAATTTGACACGCTAACTCTTAGAAAAAGCTATAAAAAAATTATTGATGTTATCAGGAAGCAATCAGTTCTTAAGGTCGCCAAGCAAGTTTCAATTTAGGAACCTTTTCGGCCTCAGGATCGCATCAATTTTAACAAAATGCACTCACACATGCTTGTCAGTCGTCAGCCATGTAATATAATTAGATAGCAATCAATCATCGGTTACTGACGGCAGCTGTGGCTATCACATCGATGCCGTGTTATTAGACTGGATCAATTACAACCACGGGTGGTCGTTGTTTTAAAAATAAACCTGTTACAACTTGTCCTTACACATTTTTTCCTCACTTCCTCGCTTCGTTCTTCCCCCCCAGTCCTAGCTTTTTAAGTGATTATTTTCCGCCACGATATGAGAAATTTATCGGTAATTGCCTGCTTAAAATTGTCTAAGAGAGAAAATATCCGCTTGTTACATTATTATTGAAACAAATCGGTTCGCAGTATTTCATTCTCCAGCATTATGCACACGGCTTTCTTCCTTCTGCCCCATTTCCCTGGTTAGCTTTGCCCCCTGAAAAAAAAACTYAAATAGCTGTCGTAGCTTTATAAAAGCCGATATCATTTCATCTAGCCCGAGGCTAAACAAAAGGAGCATCGCCCCAGAAAAAAAGTATTRTACGGCTTTTAGTCCCGACCGTCTGCTTTACAATTATGGGATTTCCGATCGGTATTAAATTCCGCTGCCTGCCAATTGATTTAGGCARAAAAGGCCCGCCAGTATTTTCCGTCCGAGTTTCCTCTCTTCATTGTTCCACTTTTATACGCGATTTTTCCGAAGTGCATTTTCTTCTTTGCGATTACAATGCGATTTGTCGGCCCGCTTTATTCCCCTATTATATTACCCAAAACGATTTATGTATCGTCTTGACTATGCGATGGMAACAACCGGAATTGTGCACGTTTAACATTAGGCTTATTGCAAAGTTAGGTGAAATGCATGGTTTTTTTGCCCTTGCACTCCTGAACATTTACAAAGTAGGCACTTGAGGGTGCCATAAGCCCTTTAAAAAAATCCCTGCAAAGCCATTTAGTCCGTTTAAGCATCTCAACTGCAAATAAATCACTATCCAATAAGCCAATATGTAGCTTAACAAATTTACGACTTTCACACCATGACAACTTCAGGCCCGAAAGCTTGAAAATCTATCAGTTTTTACGAAAAAATCTCGAAACAAGCATTAGAGAAAGAGTTTAATGTCGAAGTTGAGCCGCGCCCCCCGAGCACGACACTGTTTCGGACTGAAAAACAATTCTGAATCATTTTTGAGCTGCTTCAGCTCGCAAATTCCCCAAAACCAGTAATTAACAACTAAGTTTTTAGGACGCAATTAAACACACCTTTAACACTTGGAAATACCACGCGAAAGTAGTCGGGCCGACCATTAAGAAACTCGACAGAGCATCTCGGGCTGAAAATTGAGATCGCGTAATAAAATTAACTCTCTGGAAAATGGGCCTATAGAAACTTGAACGAAACGCTGGAAGGATGCATTAGCATGAGATCTGCTGGAGATTTAACATTTTGCAGCAAAAATCGTTTCATTTCCGGCTAGACAACTCCGGGATGTTACATGGCCCGATCCAGAGTAACGAATGCGAGGTGAAACTCGTGGCATGTGCAATGTTTCATCAAAAGGACGTTTTGCACTTCAGGGAAATAAGCTTTTCACCCCGCCTAGAAGTGATTGATAATCCTACACCAAACAAGCTTCTATTTCTAGTAACAAGTTACACTAAATGGACCTCAAAGGCAAGTCCACTGCCGAAGACAACTTTAATTCAGTCGCGCCTAAATAAGGAGCTAATTGGGGCTGCGAGTCCTGAAAATATTGAACGAAGAGCCTTTCAAAATCAAACAACAAGTGAAAATGAGGCTTCATTGTCGTGTCCAATTTCTCAACTTTCTAGAAATGATTCTCATGCACAAGACACAATTTGAACAAATTAAGAGTCCTAGTTGGGTAGTCGAAATTTATCAGTTCCAGCTTGTTCATGAGGCTTTAGTGAGCCAATTTCCAAAACCTAATTTCAGTACACCAGACACTGCCATCTTTGCCTTTCTTGATTGAGCGCCGGAAAATGGGGCTATTGGGATCTCGGCGAATCCATTTATGTGGGGTTTAAGTTGCGCTTAAATAAAGCCACCCCCTTAATAGGCGGGATTCATTTTTTTAAATTGATCATAGCGAATTTTCGCGTGAAAATGCGAACAAGTTATACGGAATTATTTGCTTTTAGTCAAATTTTTATGCAGAGCATTTCAATTGAAATCACTGATGAAATTTGACTGTTAACCTACTCGAATATTGAACGTGCAAATGTGGTTTAAATGTAGGCTCTTTGATAGTTTTTAATATTCATGTCGATTTTGTGCGTTATCAACAGAGTGGTCCAGTTTTAGCTGTAAGGATCTGTTGGATTTTTTCAGGTTTTTCTAGAGTTTCAACAGATTTTGCAGGTATAAAGTTTATGTCGAAAATTTGCAAACCATCAACTTTTTCAGGGATTCAATTCCCCTTATAATAGTAATTTATATAAATATAAAATATTTTCTATTGCAGTTGATTGAACTTTTGCAAACTACATTCGTCGAAAGTCACCAGCCTAGTCCTTTGCTCGGCTTCATCTAATTTACAAAGTATTGCTTCGTTTCTAAAACTTTTTCTGTTGTACTATTTGCTGAAACGTATATTTTTTTAAAAGCTTTACTTAAATGTTTCCCACAAAGTCGGGAGAAAACACTGGAAACTCTATCGTCTACCATCGATTTCAATGCGGATATTTAGCACCAATAAATACACCATGTAGTCGGTCTGCCGGACGCAAAGATCAATTTGTATCACCTAAATTAAGGTCTGCAATATCGCTTGTCCAGTTCAGCTACGGCATTATTAGCACCGATTCGCAGTAATTCCATTCGGGTTCAGCCGTTTCACTTATTCGCAAATATAGTTGCACACACACTTTAATACACACTCGCAGATATTTTGCAATACTTGTCTGAATCACTTGCAACAAGGCAAAGAAAATTATGGAATTGAACTTTCAGCTGATTATATAGGCGGTCGCCTAACGTTTCGCTAGCACAAACGATTGGCACCCACAGGCGTGTTTGCTTTCAGCGGGATGAATGGTTGAATTCAAGAACGTAGATGACATCGGCTATCCAACTCGTACACATAGAAGTGTATGAGAGATAAAAATTGACCTGTGCGTTGCTGCGTTCCAACTTACTACCTTGAGCGCTTAAAAGTTGCCAGTTTTGGTCTCAAGCCGTTACTAGACTAAAGTCAAGCGCCCGTAAATAGTGGCTTTCGAACCGAAATAGAAATAATTGCCCAAATTCCTATCAAGCCTGAAACATTCCATACTAATTGCGACTTTGTAGTTTTAACGCCCAAGTTCGGGACATAAAATCGGCGGGTTTTCAATTGCATTTTTCCGGTATTTACTTTGGAATTCTTATTGCTAAGTGAAAATATTGAAAGCTAAAAGAGCAAAGTCAACAGTCTGATCATTTTCTGTCCACAAGCTGTGCTGAAACAATAAACGTAGCAGATAGCAAATATTTAAATAGACTGTGATCAAAGCAGGAAAAATGCCTGAATTTTGACTCACACATGGCTCGAAAAAAATTGCGTTTTGTTTACGCGTCCAGTTAAAAAAATTATAAACGCAGTTTCCATTAGTTCAATAAAAGCATTATTTCGCTTCAATTTGCACACATTATATAATTGACGATTCTTTTCAAACAACAATCTATTAGGACACAGTATTGCTCAATTCTAGGTGCAAATTGTGCACCTCAAAGCAACCGCAACCGTTAATGAATTTTCTATATGCAAGTCGAATATCTACTCAATCATTGAACCTCTCCAATAAACTTCATTGTATCCGATGCACTACTGGGTTTGCACTAATATTATTTATTACTGTCTCGGTTTACGTGTTAACGGCGTTTAATTAATAATGCAATGCCCACAATTCATGTTAGCAAACGTCTAATTGAATTAGGCAATATTACAGAATCTCCTCAATTTATGGCCGTGGCCCGAGCCATGATCCTAACTAACTAAAGATATACAGGATGATGCTAAATATCGTTCCTCTAAAAGCGGTTTTTATACAGAAAAAAATTAGTTCTTTAATTTCCTGTTGATTTGCCTTTTCCTAGTTTAGAAGATATAACTGTAAAGAAAGGCTGTATTTATGCAAAAAACGATCTTCATACCCGCAATTACAAAATTCTCAAAAAATCAGGATTTACTGTGATTATGAAGAGAATTTCTGCACTTTAAGCATCGAGTGCCGGCTGTAGGATGGGAAAGATATGAATCGAAGTTTTGGCGTGTATTTTGTATTTGAGTGCCACAGCGAGGAAAGACTGTAGGAAAACCTATGTCAATAAAAGAAGGTCAATTTCAAGTTATTCACATTAATTATTTTAATTCAACTTTGACAGCATTTCCCTTTTGTTCGAAATCAATCAATATTCTTCGGTCTACTTCGTAATTTTTTCCGCACTTTCCAAAATGAACCCCATTTATTTATGTCGATTCCGCCGATAGCGCGATGAACTAACATAAACCAGTCTTTCACTCCCGCACGTAATTATCTTTATTAAGCGTTGATCGCGGCGAAATGCAACTATAATGGCTGATCGATCCGAACTGCTCAAGTTAATAAATTAATCAACACATCTATCTCTCGTTTCGCACACACATATAAACAATTTGAAAACATGTTAATGTCAGCACGTCACCGTTAACACACATTATTTTAGGTTTGCCAATTTTCGCCCGCCAGTTGAATGCTTCCTATTGGGCTTTCAGCTCAGTACAACAACACAGAAATATGTCATGGAAAATGCACAACTTGAGTCGCAAATACAGCACGTACATTCACAAAATGAGAGTGAGTTTTGGAGCTTGAAAATTGCCCAATGCAAAAATAATAATTCTGAATACTGAATTTTGCTAATTATCCAGTCCATATTCGTGGAACACCCTGTACAGTGCAAGTAATTTAAAAAAACATAATTCAACTTAAACGTATTGTGACTTGGTTAAAAGGAAATTTGCTTACTTGGAAGTGGCTTTGACTTTCTGAGCCACTGCTGTTAGCTTGTTGAGTTCAAGAATATCCATCCATGTGACTTGAAAATCTGTAAAAAAGTTATCAACTAAATTAGATTGTAGATACCAAACGGAAAAATCATAAAACACGTAATAATATGTCAGGTATGTGAATAAGTGGGGCACTGAATGAAGACTGCAAAAAAATCGAGGGAAAAGCTAGAAGCACGGACGAGAAAAATTCACTTGGAAAAGCGGCAGGGAAATTGAAAAAATGTTGAAGAATGAAGAACGACTAAGTAAAGAGTGGATAACACATGAAAACTGTAACAAAATATTTCATAGAAAGACCAGAGAAGCCAAATATAAAAATGAATGAAATTCGAGTAGTTTTAACCCAGAACGCGAAATTTGAATATTAGGTGCAAGATTATACCAAAATTTTATGTTTTTGCTCATTTCTCGGAAGAAAAATGAGCAAGAATTTGCAAGAATTTGCAAGAATGAGCGAAATTTGAATATCAGACACTTAGGTGCAAGATTATGCCAAAATTTAGTGTTTTCTTTTCTTCTTTTTGAGTTGTAAAATCGACTCAAACATGACGCTGCTTTTGTCGAAGTTTCTCAAGAACCATTTCGTTTTGGCACCGTTGGATAGAGAATTAAACATGCGCTTCAGACATAACAACGTGAGTGAGAAAATTCGAATAAAAGCAAAATAAAAGAAATGAATGAATGAAATTTGAGTAGTTTTAACCCACAAAGCGAATGCAAGATTATGCCAAAATTTAATGTTTTCCGTCCCGTTCTTGTGCATTTCTCGGAAGCAAAAGGAGCAAGAACGCTCCTTTTCACATCATTCCAGACAGAACTAAATGGCCTTTTCAGGAAGTGACCCATCGATAAATAAATTTTGGTAGATTTCCCAAAAAAGTCCTGATTTCAAGAAGTTTCAGATTTGCGTGTTTTCTTTTTGAGTTGTAAAATCGACTCAAACATGACACTGCTTTTTTCGAAGTGTCTCAAGAACCATTTGAGCCACAGAATTCGTTTTGGCACCGTTGGATAGAGAATTGAACATGCGCTTCAGGCATAACGACATGAGTGAATATAGTTTCGACCCAGAAAGCGAAAGTTGAATATTAAACACTTAAGAAAAGTTAGAGTTTTCCGTCCCGTTCTTGCGCATTTCTCGGAAGCAAAATGAGCAAGAACGCTCCTTTTTACATCATTCAATTAGGTTAATTCAATTAAATTAATTTCAAATAAGTGAAAATTTGCTAAATTTATAATGTTTCCTACCGCAAAAGCAGTGACGTGCCGAAGTGCTCAGCACAACGTCAACATTAAACACAAGAAAAATTGCATTAAATCAAAATCCTGCAACGGTGTAGTATTAAAGACATCAACAAACTTGTGCTTCTTTCTTTGCCTTGTCAACCAAAAACAGCAGTTCCCATGCAAGTAAATAGGATTGAAGCAGCCATAAAGTCGTTGAGATAATTGAGGATCAAAACGTTCCGGATGGCACATCGGCCAGAATACAAACAAACTTTCCGAAGCTTTCCGATAAAGAACCAATCCGAATTCCCTCTACTATCCGATAATATTCATTAGTTAACATTCGCGGGCCTTATGTTACGTCGACAATAAATCCAACTTGGCTCATCCCCGAGATTGTGGAGTTTTTACTGACGAACCATGCGGGTCCATTCCCACCATCATAATTGTTTTATGCAGAACGGGAACTTCAAGTTTGCACAAAGAGAGGGACCGAGGCGCAGCACTAAAAGAACTGCACTTAATATATTTCATCCGATAAACACCATCAAAGTTGGAAGCAAAATCGAGAAAAGCGTGGAAATACAACATTTAAATGAGCTTTTCAGAAACAGACATTTGTCAAATGGCTTGCGTTAAGTTTTTTGCAGTTGTGGTGGTTTTGTTGAATGGAAATGAGATTGCTCGGTTATTACGGTTGTCCGAAGCAGTTTTAATAATACCCCCGATGTTTTTATTTCCTTTTCCGTCGCTTGGAATGAACGTATAGATTGATGTGGATTGAACTGAAATGATTCAACCCAAAGTGCAATTTTTATGCCAGCGAATACAGTACTTTAAAGGATTTTATTAATCAACTTCCATCGCGGTTGTTAAAGAAAAGCGAACAGATTCCACAATTCCACCGTCTTGAACAATGGTACATCAAAGACATAGGCGCCTATACAAAAACAATATATCCATCTTTATTTAGGTGGAAGACAAAGGAGAGGACTTGCTTCCATTCAGCCAGCGAGCTTTTAAGCGCCGAAAACTTCATTAATGGCTCATAATAAGAGCGCAATTTTTCATCTTTTGTGATGCGATCTTCACGATTATCATCGCTAAAGGCCAGAAACAAAATCCATAAAACTTATTACCAAGAGGCATTAAGCTAATAAGTCTCACGCACTTTGCCCCGCTTGTAATGTTGGTATTAACTGTGAAATATGACCGCCTTTTCAGTTATAAAATGTTGTGGGTTTCATTGCGGGACGAGATTGATGCGACCCTACCAAGGAATTTGAGGTCTATGGAACGACTTTGTTATTGCGGATTTTTAATTGAAATAAATTGGCCGGCTTCTATTAACTTTTGTTGCTTTTAGAGCCGAGCAACCTGCTGGTTGTCAGCAAAACGATATTGCAACGATGGGAGAATAGAAGCTGAGTTTAAATTACCAGCGTTTCTTTGCAGACGATGTAAAGACAAGGAGAGCTGCTGCAATTCTGCCATTGACCTATTTATTTTGCTGCCCTTGTTCATCTCAGATATTTAATTTTTCACTTTCGCCACTTTTTCTTAGCCTGTTCCTTCTCTTGTGTTTGCTGCAACTTGCTGTTGTGTTGTAACACTTTCGGTCCTTTGAGGTTTTCCAATGAACGGACAATTGAACAAATTTCTTCTTTCAGGCTGAGACCCGCGAGCGTATTCGGCAGCAATTGATTCCCACTTTTCGAAGCTTGCCAATGCCAAAGAATCTTCACTAAGCAAATTAAATTTCTGGCTGTTTTTTGTAGAACAACCCAAGCAATGTATCTCATAATTCCCGAACAGAAAGCCCGTTGATGGCACAAATAAACCCATTAAATCCTTTCAGAAAGTTTAAATTGTTGCGAGTAAAACATTAAGCTAATGAGACTCACGCACTTTACTGCCGTAATTCCACTGTGCAAATAGAAATTATTAAACCGATTTGAAACATAAAACCGTGTTGAAGTAAGATAGATGCGAGCTTAACACTTGTATAATAACAGTGTTAGTAGAAGGCGGCAGCGAAAACAATAAACAATAGGTTGAGTCCTGACTTTTGCGCTAGGACCGGAATCCGCACAAAAGCAACTGTTTTGGAGCGGGATTCTTGAGGAATGCGATGGGGGATTCTAGTCGTTTAAATAGGAGCAAAATGGGCTTTGCACCAAAGAAAGTTGTGAAGCTGCTGTTTAGGGTTGAGCATCGGAGGGCAATGCGGTTCAACGTGGGATTTGCCATTCATATGCAAATAGATGGCGGGTTTAATTGAGAAATCTCGCAGTTTTCCACACTCGAAAGTTAACGATTGGAAAGAAAAGCAAAGTGAATAACAGGAAAACTGCACAACCGATACGTTGGCCGCCCGCAGAAAACCATTACAGTCTGATCCTAACGATTGTTTCTTTTCAAACTTGGTAAAATCGCCTGGAGAACAAAAGTGACCTTCTATACAAAATACGAGTTTTCTGTCCAAATTTTGAAAAAATTCCTTTTGAGAATGGCAGCCACAAAAGTTTGAAACCCTCAAATGCTGGATTTTCTAACTATAATCCCACGCAATAGTTCAGTCCTCTAATTTGAAATTGTCCTCCTTTTTATTGCCATTTACAAATTCCATTGCTTCTTCTCTTCACTTTCTTGAACGCCTTTTCCACAATTAATGCGCATCATTTTTTAATTGACCATTGCTTAAACATCAATGGAGGTTTCTTCTGTGAAGTATTAATCAGCACTTTCTTCAGTAATGGGATGTTAGTCAAAATGAGGAGTGGTAGACGCAAATGAAAAACTAATCTAAAGCGATATAGAAACAATAACAGATAACAGCTTTCGAACAAAGTTGAGGCTCGGAAGTTGCATATGTATTCGCTAACAAAGGGAGTTCAAGCAACGCAGTTTGAGAAACTCGAAGTGCATCGGGGATGAATCGATGTTGGGAAATTGGAAGTCGGTGTTCAAGACCGGCGTGATTTCGCGTGCGGTTCAGCTGAGTGCCTTTGAGGGCGTACGCGAACAAACCGCGGATTCAATGGAATATTATGCCTTTATGATCGTTATATCCAGCTCGCTGGATCCACACTCTAATGAAGCTGAAAATATCTTACGTTTTACTAATAGCTTCACTGTACATGTTGCGGAAACTGCGCGCTTTGTGAAATATACAAAACTTTCCAAATTGATTAACTATTTTCCATATGCGGATTCAATCGAGTTCAACAGTTTGCCTGGACGAAAAAAGCACCTTTTCTCAGCGCAAGAAGGTTAGTTACAAATAATTGGGTTGTTCAAGATCATTATCTGATACAAGAGTCACGAAATTAACGTCCTGGACTTTCATTAATAACCCTAAAGGGTGTTTGGGTTAATCAATCTGTGCTTCTATTTGTATTGAATTAATGGATCTGGGCAAATGTTAAACAAGCCGAATATTTGCGCTGTTAAACTCATTTAGATAAACCGTCGTTTTTCGCTTGGTCGCCTAAAGTCGCCCTCTGTACTCTATATGTATGGCGCCAAATGGAGAACCCTGATATTTTTTGTTTACAACTTTACAACCTCTGCAGCGGAGCGAAAAAAATTACGTACATAAGGAGGGAAAGTTTTGCGAAGCTTAACAAATTATTTGGCAAACAAAGAACTTTCCAGAGGCAATTTCGGGAATCCTCTGAAACTGTTTAGAAAAAGAAGTGCTCCTACACCATGGACGTTTGGAATTATTGTTGGACTTTGCATTGCTTTTAGGCAAATTTTCATTAAAAACTGCTAGGGTAAACAGAGACTCAGGCATTTCAAGGTGTTTTAAACTTATTGATAGTATCTGGAAATTAACGTATATACGGACCTGTTGGTAATGGATTTTCCTTCTCCTGGAACATGTCCATAGCGGCTGGGCACTGCCTTTCAGTTCTAAGCACCGATTTCTGGAAATAGTATAACTCGATGTCATAAAGGCCAACTGATTTCATCTAATTAAATTACGGTACAAAATATCCGGGTGAATTTTGCGGAAATATCTGATAAGAAAAAGAAACAACTTGTGAAGAAAGTGCCGACAAAAAACAAATAAACACCCCCTTGAAATGGACTTCCTCTTACAGAACCAGCACTTCGATATTACCACGTTCTTCATAAAACGTAAACACCAAAAATTGACCTGGACATCTGCGGGTGGAAACATCAAAAATGAAATAGAGTTTACTATACCTAACACACAGAACAGATATGCAGGGTGTCCCGTAAGCACACGATCAAAAGGATCCTGCGATATTTTTTCGATCAAAAGAAGACCATCTCACCTAACGTTTACTCAGAAAAAATGTCTGGCTCTTCTACTATTAAAGGTCAGAGCTCTTCAATAACATATTTTAATTAAACTCGCTGTGGATGTCTGGTACAAAAACTATCAGAACTGTTTCTTTGGTAGCTAGAATCACCAGATTGTTTTCAGTTGATGCTCTAATCCTCTTTTAACTGTTTTGTCCTCTTTCTAAAATTCTGTAGCATTCATAGTTTTTCCACAAGCATCGATGACCTCGACCAAGTCACATTCAACCAAAAAGAAGCTCAATATATGCTATCATCGATACCAAAAGCTTCTGGAGAACTTGCGCTAAAGGCTAACTAACACATCTAAAGCCAAAGCTTTGACCAATTTGGTGCCATCAACACCTTTTCAGGTAGAATGAGTGGATATGGAACAAGTGGCCAGCTATAAACATCTTGAACCTGAAGTACGCTTCATTTTTAGGGAAGCCAACAAATTAAAAAAAAAACAGTCCAGATAGTAATCAGAAGTGATAAGCACAGAGAACAAATTAGGTAAACTTGTAGGACGAAAACTATTTCTCGCGATAGCTTTCCGGACCATTGTCTCCCGCCGAAAATTCCATTTCAAATTGATGGAAAACACCATTTCAACAGGGCCGTTTTGAGCGACGTAATCAAATCTGAGCTGCCTTCGTCAAGTTTCTAGACGACAGTCGAGCGAATCGCTTTTACAGGAATAATTAAATTGTATGGCGACTAAGGGACTTTATTTTGTTACCAGGCTATATACGGAGAGGCGAGAAGGTGTTAATTTCAGCTTGGCCGTTTGAGCTTGCAAGTCAATTTACAAGAAAATTGAACGGATAATTAGGGTGTTGAAAAGGGGCCACTTCGACATTGAACACCTTTCAACTGCGGTCGGAAAAATCCTGCATTTGAACTTGGAGGAAATTAATTGGCTTTCACTGTGGTACTGGCGTGCTGTAGCCGATATATCAGCGCTTGAATATGCAATTTAGCTTTATAGTTATTGATTAAGGCTGCGCTCCATCTAAACTTCACCCTTTTTCTTCAGAAACCTTATCAGTAGACAGCCAGCGAATAAACAAGGGTAAATAATGTCGGACAAGATAGGATATCTTTACGGTCTAAGCATTGGCCTATGTTTTGTAGAACTTCCTTAGGGTTGGTTTTACACGCAATGATGTGCATATAAATGAGCCGCTTTTTACTAATGCAAAAATCGATTTTCCTTTTCCCTACCGCGACTAAATGCATCTCGGCTCGACTTTATTCGAACATTACATAACATGTACGATAAGCATTCCATCACCGCGATAGCCTCAAAATAGACTGAATTCTACCGGGGGTAATAATTAAAAATCTAATAGGAATTTTATATTGCATTTTTGGGCTCGCATAAATTAAAGATACGCCCATAATGCAACATGGAAATTAATTTTAACTGGTTGATCTGTTCGGGACAATGCAGCCCGATATTACATGGAAAACACATGCTGTTTGTTTGGGATGTGATTAAAATATTAAATAGCTTGGCGTTTATGTGCATACATTTTTTTAATGTTTACTGATCAATTAACCAAATTGATTTTGTTGTTATTCATTTTTTATTTAGATTATATTTGGGATGGAGACGCTTTGCCTCAAGCGAAAAGTTTTTTTACTAAAAAACATAGTTTCTTAGTAAAATTAACTGTTAAAGTAGCAAAATTATGTCGTGTCCTGGACATAAAAATGCAAATATTTTCCATAAAAACAAATTTTGGCAATTTCCTTTAAGTATTCGGGGGTGATTTTGCGCTAATGAATGGGGGACCATATATCAGCAAAACCAACTGTCGTTTATGTATGGAAGCCCGAATAAGACACATACACACACACTGTGGGGTTTGTTCGATTTTATTCAATGACGCCGATACTAAATCAAACACCCCATTCATCATAACGACCCCGTATTAGTTTGCAATTTCCATCTGGCCAACATCCAACAGGAGGGACACAGGCATGTTTAGTTAATGCCTTGCAACATACTAGGAATTGTAAATTTTCCGAATATCTGACTGTTATTGACCTGCAATTTGCTCCGGATGATAATAATATATCTCACTGGGAATTTGCCAAAGAGATACTAGGCTTTTGAAGAGTTATTTTATCT
Source organism: Dendroctonus ponderosae (assembly GCF_020466585.1). NCBI lineage: Eukaryota > Metazoa > Arthropoda > Insecta > Coleoptera > Curculionidae > Dendroctonus > Dendroctonus ponderosae. Next base: position 5,433,104 of record NW_026018611.1, read on the forward strand.
GTTATCCAAAAGACTCGTATTAGTTCCAATGAATAGATCATCAAAGGAAATCATGGTGTTTGCAAATTACGCACTTTAGTTTGTTGGCAAACCCCAAGACTTTAAGGAACAAGTACTTTTTGAAGTAAAAACGTCTTATCACGGTGTGAATGGCCTGGAATGCGTAACGGCGTCGTTGTCTGGCATAGGTAAAGTCAAGTAGGCCGGTCGTCGATTATAATAGTGTGTAGACTGTGGTCCGTTCGTGTCAATATCAGCGTGTAGTCCGTGGGCCGGTGTCCTTTGGATGCGTTTTCGTCCGAACTGCTTTCGTCAGAAATCGTGCGAAAAGGAGCTAATGATCCAATTTCATTGTAACGTATAGAAACTCGTCCACTAGATCCGAAATCATTCAAAAATAGATAATTATGTCGAAATTACTAACGCAACTCACCAATCAACTGCACCTATTGAAGACTGTTAAATGTTGTAAATATAATATAATTTTTTCAATCAAAAAGAAATTAAATTAAATTTGACCTATTGCTGATGCATTTATAAATTATTAGACTTTAACTTTTTTTCAAAAGCTGAATTCCTTCTCAATCTTGTCTCACTTAAACAGGATGAGGATGAGAGCCTGGCATTATTTTTTCAACGATAACACTAGCACTGGAAAATATGACGATATTGAAGGCCGATTTTCGAATAAAAATTCGTTTTTAGAGTAGCGTAAAACGGCAAAACGCAATTTAGAAAAATGCCCTTTTAATGCTGGTATTAAAAATTCCATTTTCATTTTTAAATACCAACCACTGTGGGCAGCTTTGCGAGTTGCGGCAGTGCCAAATGCATGCCAATACGGAAAATGAAGGCATCCAAGCAAGAACTTTTGTTATCAAATAAAATCACTGTTGTTGCTCGCCAAATGAATGATTCCATTATGTTTGATTCTATTGTATGTGTGTACACCAGCATTGTGTAAAAATGGGATAATATATTTAATTCAACATTGCCAACCATTGCGAATTATATTTTATGGAAAGCTGGAAAACCGACGTTAGTTTGAATACGGAGAAGTCACTTCATGGACTTTTGAAACATCAAACTTTATAAAGTATGTTTACTGCAATAATTGTTAAACCTCTTGTATAAATTGTTTTTGCTCTATTACATAAACTGTTTACAATGCATTTTTACTGTGCCTCTATTCCATAAACATGCGACAATTCTGGAAAAGTGAAAAGAACAACTTTTTCCTAAAATAATTAATATACGAAATATGTTGAATACAGCGGCAACCACCCTGTGATTATGATAAATTTTGTTGAAAACACTTCAAAACTGGACATTATCTGTCAAATACAGAACGTGCAAGTGAGCAATTAAAATAGAAATTCTGTTGGCAAAAATCGAATTTTAAAATTCACCAAAATCGCATTCTATTTTATGGATATTTTAATTCAATTGTAACCAAATTGACATTTTTCCAAGTGCTAAATGTTCGCCATTCTTGTCATTTTAAATGCCCGTTCCTAATTTATTGCGGTGGATTTGCAGCCATTTATTCCCCACACATTCCACTGAAAAATCGCTAAATTATTCCCGGTGATATACATTGTGCGAAGGGAAAATGAACTAGTAAAAGTGCATATTTCACTTTTAATTTATGCTTTTAGCCTATAAATTGCTATATAAAGTGCGTTAATTTTATATCGATGCAAATTTCACTGCGTGTGTTTTAAACAGGTAACATGTTTATGTAGTTTAATCAGGTATCGCTGTCTGATATCCAGATATTCTAAACATTTTATACAAACTAGCTAGTAGCTTTTGTACGTCATAATACTACCAAAACAGCACGCTTTTCACATAATCATATTTGAAAAATGGGGACACAGTCCAAATAAGAGCCGCCTGACTAGATTCAGGAAAGTATAAATTTACCGATTTAGCCTCCAACTTTAATCGGCTAATAATTTACTTCGAGCTCTTTACCAAGAAACCTTTGAACCTAATCCAATCGATACAGTGCATTGAAGTGAAATATCGATGCAATTAAACTACGCGTACTTTGAAAATATCAAAGACCTTTTCGAAATAAATGACCGAATTAAATTAAGTTCGTTTCTTGGCACGTGAGGGAAAAACTTTTTTTCGATGTCTGAACCTAATGGTGTACATTATTTATGTTTTGTTTTCTGTTGTGGGACGTGCGACATTATACGCGGGGACCTTTAACTTTCAATGCTTTTAGAGGGTATTTCATAGGTACGAAATAGCAAGAAAAAAACTGAAAAAATTTGCCATATTTGTTGCAAGTCATTTGAATTTAAAACCAGAAAGAATCCGACATGAAACACAAAAATTGATGCATAATTTATGAAGTCCTGGGACTTATTTTTTGCTGCTCTACATAAAAGTTACAATTTCCGTATTGCGAGAAAATAAAATGACGCATTTACAACTAATTACCATATGACCTCATTAGTATTCAGATTTGGATTAAAATTTAACAGCATTTACACTTTAAATTAACTTCATAAGTAATCGCTTGGTCTTCTTGTGTTTCCTCTTCCTGCCGCTCTAGTTTTTACTTTTCTTTGATGCGACTTCCATTCGCAATTTTTTCAGCTTGTTTTCTGTAGTTTCGGTGGCAAATTTGACCAAAAGTTTGAAACTTCCATATAAAATGTTTCGTCTTTTTCTTGTTTTAATTTAAAAGCCTCTATAATCTTAACAGCTTTCTTGGTTTCACTTTTAATTGTTGCTTTGGCATCCCATCGCAGAAGCTTTCCGCTGTATCAAGGACGTTGTTCTGTGCAGAATTGACAAAAAGGGTGTTAAAATAATTATATTTCGTGAAAAAGCGGTTTAAAAAGGCACAATTACAAATGCGTTACTAATAAATCATTTGAGACTAGTTCCGCAAAAACACTTTGTTCGTGTCACGTTCAATTCTATGAATATGCTAAAATATGTAAGAATTTTCCTGTAACTCCCTTCCTTATAAATCGCTTCCTCCTGATATGAATATTCAAAAGGAAAAGCGGTTTATAGTTTTCCCGCGGCTTTTTCCATATCCACAGCCCAGTTCGGAAGCGACCTCCACAAATATGCAAACAAATACTAAATGTTGCCGATAAGATTCGAGCAGCGGACATGTTTGCCAAACATTCGCCTGGTTCATTAAAGACTTTCAAACATTGCGAGAACATGAAAATAAAAGCGATTCTCGGAACGAGGAAAGTTTCCTCCAAGTGTATCAGTTCCTTAAAAGTATTGAATGTCGACTTCCATTTCCCTTTTAAATCTCGGGTGGCAAATTTAAAGTAGTCATGCAGTTTTGCAGTATCCATAAAATCTCTCGCAGCTAATGGAAATTCACCTTCAGCTTCACTTATTCCGTAAATTTTTCATGGAAATAAACTTGGCGCAAATTAGGCATTTTAGTTTGGCGTAATTAAGCTGCTAGAAGAAAATTGTGCGTTAAATCCAGACCATTAAGGGCGGTAGAGGATGGTTCAACGTGTTCTATCTTATTTTGAAAAAGTTTTGATTTTTTATAAATAATATTAACTTTACATCACAGGGCCTAAAAAGTTTTGTAAAGCATTTGTTTTCTAGAAAAAAGAAATATTAAATAAAAATTTGTGAAAAGAAATTGCAAAATTAAGTCAATGTTGACCATTTGGAGTCGGATAAAGTTAGATAGTGGTTAAGACTGTGATTTGCACACCCGAAACTGACATTATTATGTATATCCTTTGGGGCGTTCGTTTGCGGCAGCTTTAATAATTAATCGCTTTGTCTGGTAATCTAAATTGTAAATTTTTGATTGCCGTTTCGCTAATAACTATGCAAATGCCTTTATACTACACTGCATGGCACCATATATCAATCTATTTACATACAGTTGCGTGTCGTCCCTTTTAAAAATTCGCCGCTTTATTCTTCTTATTAGCACTTTCGTCATGCGGTAATTACGTCGTTATGACATTACTTACTATGTCTTTTTCAAACTTCTTCTATGTTTTACGGTCATTAGGCAGCTGCATAGTAACGGGGGGTGAAAATTAGGCAATATTTTAAACCTCGCCTGAATTATGTCACAAAACATTAACCTCTGTATACACATTTGGGTAAATGGATAAAATAATGGCATATCCATTATTTAAGTAATAATATACATAATAGCGTTGACGATATACGTAGTTGTAATGATTACTATTCGGCCATTATTCAAAGCGGTATTTAGGTAGGCAAATTTGGGGACGGGGTTGTTTATATCTTAATAACATTGGTGCTGGAATATTCCAAATTATTTCCACATTCTAATGAACAGCATTTGATTATCTATAATGCGTTTTTCCTCAACTTTGATATATTGCTGTCAATTTCCAGTAGCAAAATTATGGGACTAAACGATTATAAGCGCTTGACTGGCGTGGAAGTTTGTAGTGCGAAAAACTACAAAGAACTCAGTTAAGATTCGATCGGTTTAATAGCTTTCCGGATATTTATTGCCGCCTTCTTCCAGGGTGGGAGCGGCTGATCAACAACAGCAATAAATCCGCCAATAAAATAATGAGAGAAAATTGAAAAGTAAACCCGTGAAAAAGGAATCAACGAAGCTAGAAGAAAAACGTGTAAGAATCAAGATTTTATAAGCAAAAGATGAGGTGAGAGAACAAAACATAGAGGAGAACCGAAGACTTGAGTATTTTTTGCAGTCTAAGTATGCGTCAATTTATCGGCCTGGAAAAACGGGGCTAGAAATAAGAATCCAATTTCCTCTTCTCAAAAGTCTTAGAGTGCGTATTTGGAATCGGCAGGTCGTAAGGTGGCGCCTGACAGTGAAAAACCCGAAAAGTCTGTGGACACAAATCCCACACCCATTTATTACCCGAACATATTGTATTTCTAGCTTGAACGGTCCTGGTCCGATAAACGAAAACTAAGGATTACTACGGAACGTAAAAAATTACCCAATTCCTCCCTGGTAATAAAAAGCAAACTGGGGTCACGCGCGAAATATTTCTATTATCTGATAAGCCATAAATTCTAACAATTGCAAAATGGGCTAGAAAAATGGCCTTTATCACCTGATAGAACCCCCCGACTTATCGATGAAGGGATAAAAGTAAGTTGTAGATAACCGAATCTACATATTAAGTTAGTTACAGTACATTGCGCGCTCATTATCGGTGTTTTCTGGTCACGCAAAGACGGGACAGTTAATTACATACTCGGAAATTTCGGGCTCAATCCATCAGTATTTGCTTTGAAAAACATTCTAATCATTCGCTTCAGGTAAAATCAAGCATAGACAATTCCCTACTGAACAAGTTCGAAAATTAGAAAACAATTTTTTCCTGAAGTTTCGCAAGAGTCACTTGCATTTTTTCACGACGTCTTGAAAGCCCGAAAACTCAGCAACTTCCCTTCTTTTGATTTGCCAGACAAAGTTGTTTTTCCCGACTTTCTTCACATTTCCATCAATTTGCGACTGGTAAAATACAGCCTGCTAAGGTCGGAAATCGAACGTATCAGACATATCTGGACAAGACCAATAATTCCTCACTAAGGGCCACTCGAGCCCGATACTAGTGACATAATTTGTCGATGAGCCGATATATTTTCGACGTAAGCGGGTATAATGTGGCATATAGGAAGAACGACGGTTTTTCTGCTCCTTCGGGACTTCATCAGTGGCAAGCAAATTAACCTGCGATCCATTGGGGACGCATAACTCCTGTTCGTTTCATCCTTGGGGCTCAGATCGGGAACATACATGTTAAACTCGAGCTGCCAAATTATGTTGACGGAAAATGATTTTGATTATATCGCTGAAGAACACGTAATTACCGACGGATTGATGATTACAACCGGGGAATTATGAAAGTGAGCAAACTGGCCGCAGAAGAATACTCATCCACTATAAGTTAACTGGACAATCGATTAGTATGTATATGAGCTACAGATGCAACTCTTCGTTCGAAAATTCGCTGAAAATCAACTAAAAACCCCATTACACTGATTTTGGGCATGAGTAACGACAAGTGCATTTGTTCCAGCGGTGCCATAAACATGTTCATAGAAGGTACAGATTTTGAATATTAGCTCAATAGGCCATGAGGCGTTACTTGCTGGGAAACGGGTAATAAAGTTTAACGCACCAACTTTGCCCGACCATCCTCAGCTCGAGTGAGTTTCCAGTAAAAATTCAATGTTTACTATCGGCCTGCACGGGCCGTAAGAAAACATATAAACTACATTCCATGAGTCATTTAACATTAAGCTTATCTTTGAAAAACTGATGGGCCGCGCACACCTTTCCACACGAATGCTTTTATGATTCTCCACGTTTACTTCTTCGATAAATAAATGCAAAAAATGCCAATTTGTAGCTGGTTGCTCATATTTTTCCACTTCAAATCAATGGCTCTGTTCATGTGTAACAACAGCAAAGTTTATTATGCATAAAACCTCACGTGTGAGAACACGGGAAACAGAGTCAGAAAACTAGTTTTCGAGCTGCTAGAAATGCACAAACCCGACTAATTTTTTATTTATTTAAACCCAACTTTTTTCTCATGTTTGTATAATGAATGTAGCGATTTTAAACATAAAACAGCAAATATCAGCAAAACAGTGCAATTTGAACAAATCAACCCGACAAAATGCCGTGCGGCAAACGGCAGTTTTCTTGGAAAATTTCAATATTGACTATCAGCCTGAATGAGCACTAAGAAACTACATAAAATACATCCTGCACCATTAAGTCGGCCCTTATCTTCAAGGAACTGGGCGCAGGAAACCCTTTACGGCCCGAAGGTTTTATGGGTGGCATTTAGAGCTTTTGTCCTGAATATTTAAAACTGTAATGAGAGAAATTTAATATTTGCATCTAGAGAGTGTTTGCGTAGAATATTGACTTTGTAACAAATCCTGATCGAAATTATGATCCCGCTCATTCTAAAGTGAAACGTGCTTCTTAGATCAGCAAGTCAATTTTCCGGCAATCTAAAGTCAGAAAGTATACTAGTCAAATTAAATTTTTAAATAATAAATTGGGCGGCTAATAAAGTGTGTATCGTAAATCCTTAGATTATGAACAAACTGTGGGAAACGCAAAATTCCTATTATTTTTCATGTTATGCCCATCATATCTCCCAGAGTTTTCAACCGAAAAATTTTCAAAATCAATCTCATTTCCAGCGGCTTTTTGTTTTTGAAAATTGGACCTCTGTTAGGTAAACAATGTTGCGAATCGATTTCAATGCGACACACACCAAAAGTTTGAAAAATCAATTCGAATTTTGCAAATTCCAGCAATATTATCAGAGCCGTGAAAAATAAATCACATTTTGACTTTCCAAAAATTCGTGGAAATATCATTCTGAAAGAGCATGAGGCAAAAGCATCGATTGAGCTTTAGAAAGCAATTTTCTTTAACCTTTAAAACCTTAAATATAAAAATCAAAATTCTCGAATTTGACATATTATATATAATTTCAACGATATTAAGAACGTATTGGAAAACGATGACTTTTCACTTTACTAAAATTTGCGCAAATACTCTTCCAAAACCGTCCAAAAAAAGATCCATAGAACTTTGAAAAATGTATCACAACTCCCAGGTTTTTCAACCGATTTTCTCGCGCTTTCAAACAAATCCTGATCGGAAATAATATCCGCCCATTTCGTATTCAAACCTGCTTCTTAGCTCAACAAGTCAATTTCCCCGCAATCTACTAGTGAATTACCATTTTTAAATAATCAATATCGCGACTAATAAAGTGTGTATCGTAAACCCATAAATTATGATCAGGCGGAACGAAACCCGCAAAATTCCTATTATTCATTAAGGGTGTGAAGAAAAATTCGAACAAGCTTGTACACATTTGTAGCGTGAAATTGTTGCGCTTGCATGTCACCGTCAACTTTTTATAACAGCGAATATTTTAAGCAAAACTTTTATGATAAGTATTTAGCAGCCGTCGCCAATTTGGTGCATGGCACTCCACAGTTTTAATGAGTTTCGGCTAGATTCTCAAACCGAAATAAACGAAACAATGAAAGAAGCATTATATTGCATTTTACGAAAGCGAACTGTTCAAGCAGGATTGTTACCCACTTACACAAACAAGAACGCAGACAAATCTGAAGTAACAAAGAAATGCATAGAAGACGACTATAATAACACACAGTTAAATATTCATTAGTAAAGTGAAAGAGAAAATTGGCTAATATTTTAGATAATACACAGTCGGAGTATATGTTAGGGAATGTAGGGAACTTTATGGCTTCAGCTGAAACTGCTCGGTGTCATGTGAAGTTTGTTGCCCCAGTTGATGTGTTTCGTTATTGGGACCGGGAATTTACAAGCGACTATTCTGAATAATAACTTTAGGTTCTGTGCTTCCAAAGTTATTGGAAAGATGCAAACTGCTGCGTTTTATTCTATATTCTGGATCAAAACAAAAAATAACGGCAGAACAAATGGATAAATTCGTTTCAAGAGTCTACCTAGCTAAATATATCTGATCTTATAATGAAAGCTTTAAGACGTAGACCGAGCAATTTATGCGACCTGGCAATGCAAATATTTACATACTTGGCCTAGTTTATTCCAAAATTTCCTGAAAATTGTTGAACAACATTTCTCAGAACACTTATTTAATGCCGGTTTACAAACCGGGGAAAATTCCGTATCAGACAGCCAAATTCTCCAGAGCTTTGATACATGTTATTGCTTACTTCTCAGGTTTAAATGAGAATAAGCAAATTTAGTAGAGGCTTCATTCTTTCAATAAACAAGTATATTTAAGACTCCTGCTTCCAAACGTGCTACCAAAGGAATAAACCGGTAATAACACTTGTAGCAATATAATTTAATTCTCCTCGCACATAATATTCAAGCAAAAATCCGAGTTAATTAACCAATTACATCAATACACAGCCAGAAAATTTACAACACTGCAAGCAAAACAAACATTTCCCAAACCTCTTGCATAAGATATATCTCCCCATCTAAATCGGTCAAAAGGCAGTTTATTTGACTAGGTGATTTATCTTTGTGAAGTAAAGTCGATTTAATTCTCGAAAGACCTTTTGTCAGGTTAAAATTCTGCCCTATAGGTATTTTAGAATAGATTTATCGTCCGGTGAACGATTACGTCTCTGTTTCTGGCTTCCGTTTGCCTCTGATAAATAACAACATCTTGTTTGTCGTTATAGTAAAAGGTTTCTTTAACAAAGTGATCGGAGAAAAATGTCTGCTCTTTTCCTCTGGCTTTGCTTGTTTCATATAAGCATTAATTTTCTAGTTCCTTTGCTCAGCAGGATGATTCAAAATGGGAGACATAAAAATGTGGCATTTCGAAAAACCACTTCCTAAAGAAGGGAGCAATGGAACTTTCGCACCTGGATGAAAGCGACAAGTTAATATTTTCCGTTGCGTCTAAACTATGCCTCGTTTGCCGATTCCGTGTCATTTCTTCAGATTTTCACGAAGAATCTTGCAGGAAGGAAACAAATTGCATCGGATTCGACATCATTTTCCTCAGAAAGAAGCAAAGAATTCAAAAAGCTCATTAAAAAACTTGCTAGAATTTTGCTATAATCGATATTTTTGCTCCATTTTTAGTATTGGGACGCTTCTGGGCTCGGATCCAATTCAATGAGCTGAAAAAACACGCACGTAAAATTTTGATTTTTGCTCGAAGATTTCAGAACGGGTGGAGGTCGATTTTTCAAAAAAATCAAGTCTCTCAAAATGTCAAATTCAACATCATTTTCATCAGAAGGGAGCGAGAATGCAAAGAGCCTGGGGAAAAAGACGCTAAGATCCACAGATCCACAAAAATCGATATTTTCTGTTCATTTTTGAGCGTTTTCGAGCGGCTACCATCTATAACCGGTGATATCTTCCTTATTATCGAATCGAAACTTTAGGAATATATTGGAGCGCTTCTGGGCTCGGATCCAATTCAATTAGTTCAAAAAACACGCACGTAAAATTTCGATTTAGGGTCGAAGTCGATTTAAAAAATATATCAAGTCTATCAAAATATCTCAAATTCAACATAATTTTTATTAGAAGGAAGTGAAGAACGCACAGAGCCCCGTGGAGAAACACGCTTAAAATTCAGATCCTACAAAATCGACATTTTCAGTTAATTTAGAATGTTTTTTGCGCAGTTCCAATCTATAACCGACGGTATCTTTCTTATTTCAGACTCTAAACTTTATAAATGTATATTCGGGAGCTTCTTGGCTCGGAACCAATCCAATGAGCTCAAAAAGCGCCCATGTAAATTTTCGATTTTTAATCGAATTAAACAATTTTTTTCAGAAATATCAAGCTTCCGAAAACGCCTCAAATAACAATCGCGCTTTTTTCTAATTGACTTGCACACTAATTGCATAAAAAGCTGTGTGACTCTACTCATATAACTATCGCACATCCGCTTTATTACAATATCGAAAAATGCGTAATATTAAAACTCATATTTTTCGTACGTGTTGGTATACAATGCGGAAATTTTATTTTCCTTCGAAAATTGAGATTTATTTCATTCCGTATGCATCAGGTTTCATATGCGAGATTTATTGGTGGCATTATTATATTTCCGTCTAAGCGTTCCATTGTGCTACATTGACTTTTGCAATTCTTAAATATTGGATATTGGGTTCTGGCAACATCGTTCTTGCACACAATTACGTCAAACCTTCATAAATCAAGCCGTTGCAGTTGAAACCGAAAAAACAGTTTCTTTTCATGTCACACACTAAAATGTATACAGCGTGTCACATTGATTTTTGAAGCGTAGTGGACGGGACATATTTTTAGGCCAACTTTACCAAGTTCGCGAAAATCAGTAATTGAGGCGATTTGGGTGAAATATTCAGAACCGATAGTGTTGTGTAAATTGTAAAAATTTGAACTAGTTACTTGCATTAGTCATGACTTTTTTAAGCGCAATATTCAGGGGTGTGAACACCCTCATTTGCAGGCTAATCTTTACTAAGTAGGGAAAAATACAAGTTTGAGACTTGAGATTTGAGTAAAATTTTCAGAATCTTGGGGATCGACTATTTTCTAGAGAATGTTAAAGCTAACTTACGTTACATTGAAACTTATGAATTTTTCAAACCGATGATGCAGTGGTGTAGACACACGCTCATTTTAAGACCAAAATTTAACAAGTCGGCAAAATTCAGGGATTCAGGCGTTTTGAGTGAAAAATTCTGTATTTTGAGGCTCTACTGTCGACTATAAACTGTAAAAGTTTCCAGTTCATCATTTTTCAAACAGGAGTGCAAATAAATAACTAATTTACAAAACAGTAAATATATATTATCAATTACTCCGCAATTGTCGAAACTAGCCCGAAATCTTGAATTATTGGAAATGGGAATTGGAAAATAGTTCGAAAAGATGTTGAACTCTGTTCCGAAACTGGCTTGAAGTTTAATCAAAACGTATTTGTCCGGACAAACTTGCTTTGTCGTATAAAAATTTTTCCGAGGCGTTTTAAAAGTTGCCCGTTCGAAAAGTTGGAATGCATTTTTATTTAGTCTCTGCTCACGGGTAAAAAATGACTAGCCAAAGTTGGTGGCCTATTAAACTTTAATTTTTCTAAGTTTTCGTCGTCTCGCATTATTAGATCTTTTTTTCGTCGGCAAACTTTTGCCATTTCAACTTCCACGGATGTCGGTCGGTTGAAACATCAAAAAGTGAATTCACATAATAAATAATTCACAAAAAACACCCGGTATTTCTAATACAATTAACCGTAAGCCCCAACACCAAACACTACCTAAAGATCAAGCGGAACAATCTTAGTAAAACTTTGTCGAGCACTTGAAAACACTTTACGAACAAGTTGGGCAACACTAGTGTTTGCTTTAGACCGAAACAACGGTCATCTTTACACAGGGTCTCGCTAAATGCTAGGAAGAGTAAACAGAATATCGGTAAACAAAACTCTTAATCAAACAAGGGACGAAGGGTCGCTGGCGATTTTTTTTTTGCTTCTGGGTACTTGACTTAATATGAATGATGTTTAAGGTTGAGAAAGTTCGTGTTTAACTTTCATTTCAGCGGCCTTATGTCACTAATAAATTGAGCGAAAGGATTAGAATCCAATGGCTGGTTATTTGCTTTAGGGTTTTAAGCAAAAGAAAAGCCTTTTAGTAAACTATTTTAGACTATTTCCCGTCGAACAAATTGCAACCAATGGCATTTCAAGAAAGTTCAAAATGAAATGTCTGTGGAAAATGAAAATATCTACATAGCAAACTGACAAAATACATCTGCATTAGGTTGAAGTCTCATCTACGTTTGTCTCATCCTGTATGCATATACGTAATTAGTACGGGCAACTTTCTTAATTCCATAAACAGAATTCCTCAGGCGCAACCGTGTTTGTTTTTCTTGAGCAGAAGCGTGGAGAGATCCGCTCAGAAGAACGAATAGACAACTAAAAGGGAATTAGCAACTTCCTTAATTAGGAGCTGCTTTCTGAAGAAAACATTAGTGCCTTGAAGTGGTTATCAAGTTTAATTCCAACTAGGCTAAGCACCCACTCATACAGGTGAAAATGCGTGGGCCTTTTCTTGCCTGTAATGAGACGAAATTACAAGTGTTTTCGGCGAAATTCTTCCAAATATGATGTTTTGTTTTAGCGGTTTATAATGTTGAATGATCCTAGCGCAACTTGTGCGTTTGCAACGTTGAGCGATCATCAAGCCGCGCCCCATTCTTATACCAATAAAAATGATTAAACCCAGCCGAACCTATAATTGGAAATGGTAATTTTAATCTAATCAGTTGCCGCCCAGATTTAGGTATCCATTTCCTGCCCACGAAACGTACAATCCTACAAAAGGGTAAATGATGATATCCAAAGAGACTTATTTATTGATTGGGTGCATATTGCCTTGTAACACGCTATTTTATTTCTTTGAAACCCTAACTGGCAGCCACATTTACCGTAAAGTGAATAGATATTGTTTGCCTAGCAGCGATAGATCTATGTGAATAATTGTGTTTTTCAATTTATTAAATCAACTTAAAAAACAATATGTATTCAGGAGCGTTGCGTTTCGATCAACCAAAAACTGAAGGACTGGAGGAACCAGTTTTTGGTATGAAACAAAAGTATGGTTCGATGTAATGAATTTGTCCAGAAGTCTTTGATGGTGACGCAAAAGTTTAAATTTGTCGAGAAGTTACAACCGAATCTTCTTTTTAAAACGCAGAAAGTTTGTTAAGTCTGGTTCTTTCAGTTTAGTGTAAACTAACTAATTTTCAAACATCTACGCACATTCATTTCAGTCTCCTTAAGAAATGTTGCTGGAATTTGCGTATTTTTTTCCGAAAATCCCTGATGATGGCGCACATACGAAACTTGCTGTCTTTATCCATTACAGTTTTTCCTTTCCATCGCCCGATCTCCATATTTACAGGGTTGGTGCAAAATTACTGAATTTTGAACATTTGGAGTGTTCCAAGTCACTTACGCATATGTACAAATGGAGATAAAATTTGAATTTTTCCAGAAATCCCTGACGAGGGCATAAAAGTGATTTTTTTAGTAGCTACAACTCAATCTTGTCTTTCTAAAGCATGGACTTTCAAAAATCTGCTTCTCTCAGTTTAGGGCAAATTCATTGATTTCCAATCATCCACGCCCATTCCTTCTAATTTCAAAATTAAGAATTTTTTCCAGAAATTCCTGATGGTGGCCGGTAAGGGAAACTTTCAGGACTGTTTCACCAAAACCTTCTCTTTAATTGACTAATCGCCAGATTGCCATCTTTACCATGTTGGGGCGATTTTTCAACATCAGCTGTAATTTTTCCGTCACTGAGTTTCTTCTAAAGGTGAATCGATTTTGCATTTTTCTATAAATCGCTGATGATGGCGCATAAGTGAAATTTTCTAGCACAGAAACATTAAAAAATCTTCTCTCAGATTGGTGTAAATTAATTCAAAATCGATGCTCATTCCTGTAAGCCAGCCTAAGGAATGTTGCGCGATCTTCAAAATTTTCCCTGGAATTCCTGGTGATGGCGTATATTCGAAACTCTTGCAAGCACGATTAACGAAGGCCTTCTCTTCAAAAAATCAAAATATTCAGATCTTTATTTAACAGGGTTGATGAGTGATTTTTTATTATTTGCTCCCATTTTCCAAATCATCCCATTTGCTCCTACTACTGTGTTTCTAGTATTTTGTCCAGAAATCCCTGATGATAGCGCAAAAAGTGACCATTTGTGAGTAACTACAGCTGTATCTCCTGGTGATAATGGAGAAACTTTCAAACATCTGCGTCTATCGATTTAGTGAAAATTAATGAATAATCAACCATCTACGCACTATAGCCACTTCAGCTTTTTCTCAAGTTCGTAATTATTTTCTGAAAATTTCTGATAATGGTTAGAAAGCGAAACGTTCACAGCCGCTCCATCAGATCATTGTCTTTCTAGTGAAAAATCGTAAGTAAATTGCCGCCAAGTAACTGATTTATAAACGTTTGCTGCCCATTTTTCGTCGCTCATTTACTTCCAACATTTTTTGCGATTTTGCATATTTTTCAAAAGTGAAATGGTTTTACTGACTACAACCGAAACTCTTCTCAATTAAGATAAAAATTCCAGGTCTCTATCGTTCCTGAATTAGAATTAATTTATTTTTTTAACATCTGCTTGCAATTTTTCAAATCGCGGTTTTTTTCTTAAATCCCTGATGATGGTCCTAAAGCGAAATCCTCGCCATTACTGTATGGAACTTTTCCTTTCACATTGCAAAACATATCGGGACTTGGGTGGAAATACATTCGTTCTTTGAACATCTCTCAAGATTGCCTCTGATTGAAAATTTTTCGGCCCGAAATTCACTACTTTTGTCCCTTGGATTTGAAGATCCGCAGACCTTCACCTCTTTCTGCTAGCCGAGAATTATTTTCCTTCTCCAGGACAATGCAAATTTCCAGTGCAAAAATCAATAAAACTGATGATTTTTATATAACTCATTAGGAAATGGAGATTAAACCTTTAAATCTCCCCAGCTGCATTTATCGGCCAATGTAGGCACAGATTGAGGAAAAATCCACGTTCCTTCCATTCGACACCAGCATCGCTTAGGAATATAATTAGTATCAATATTACATCGGCCGAAATCCACACCGAGACTGAAACAATAAATAATTCAAAAGATTAGCTCCACAGTGTCGCAGCGCTTGGCATACTGAATGAAGCGAATCTATTCACTCGACTCCTCTCCATAATGCACCCCGTTAAAGTTAACGTATCAACCTCGTATGAACTTTATGACGCCATTGCGATTTGTATATTGAGCTTTTGAATCGTTTTAAATTCCATTGTCGTACTCTAATGGTAATGCCATTGTAAGGACAATCATACCGAGGGAGAGAAAATGGTGATCAATGAATGGTCGTTTTTCGTCCAATCTTGAAATTCATTTTTTCAAATCCAATTGGTTGATCCCCACGGGTTACACAATCTTTTAGGTGTTTATACCATGGTGCTCCTCCTCATTTTACGGGTGGATATGAAGTCAATCGCCCACCAAGGTGGCCCGCAAATTTTCCACACCTAAACCCAAGTGACCGTTTTAGAAGGCCAAGTTTCAAGCTTTATTGATGATCAGTGTTGGCATTTATTTTCACTTGGGTCCCCCACAATGAACCTCATTCGGCCCCCCATTCAAGTAGCAAACCGAGGAAAATAGTGCCCATTTAATTTAGGGGCATTAACCGCACATTCCGGTTGACATTCATACAGTCCACTCCTCTAATTAAACCAGAGAAGGTCCATAAAAAGACAAAATCCGGGAGTTCAATGTTACATAATGGGGCAGTAGAATGAGGGACAAATTAAAATGTGGCTCTGCATGCACGGATGTGGCCGGTTTATCGCTGTATGGAAATTAATGGATCGCTGTATTATTCCCCTTCACGGTTGACGTATGGCGCTGATGTCAACATTCGGCTCTGGATGGACACCAGACGCAAAACCCTTTTGGAAAATTAAAACTGAACATTACATGGAACAACCGGATTATCGCCGGAAGTATTTAAATAGTTCATAGTTTGGAGCAAACTCGTCATTTTGCTGCTGGCTTTCAGGCAACTTGCTTTGGCCTCTGCCAGGCCCCGATCTAGTCCCAACAACTTTTTCAAATAGAGCAATTAAGCGCTGGAATCACTTATAGTCAAGTGAAGCTCACTAAGAAATAGGCTCTTAACTGGGCAACAAAACAAGTGTTTTTTTGATTGATTGGCATTCACGCGTTTACCACGAGGAGTTTTAAAGAATCATATTTTATTTAATGTTCAGTTTTTGCAAATATCTTATCAAATCAGATTATTAGTAATGAAAAAACGGAGCTATAAATGTCACTTGCAAACTGAAAACGCTGATCCGTTTGCACAATTTTCGGTGAAGTGGCCCGTTTCGCATAAAGGCAAAATAAGTTCTAATCTTTATTAAACTAGACAGTTATGAGAGTGGATGATTTGATAAAGTAAAACAAAAGCGCTCTGGCGAGATTAAAATTTTTAATTAAATTGTTCACTTTTTAGTAAAGGTCTGCTTATGAGATTAACCAACGAACGTAAAAGATACCTGCATGGAACTAACAGCTTCTGAAAAGCTGAACGAATAAAATGCAGTCGACCCATTTAGCTGGCTGGTGGATTAAGTAAATTTTTAAAGGGCCAAATTGCAAAATTGCCGATATTACGGGAGGAAATGTCGACTTTAGAAGTGGATGGCCCATTGAGCAAAGCGTAATTAATTTTAAATCTCCTGCCACCAAAAAAAAGGGACAAATCAGAACAACCGATTACAGATTGAAATTCTTACCGGGTTTCCCACACGAAACGCACTTTGTCCTTCGGTTAAACTCACCTGAACACCAAAAAAGACTTGTTAGTTCCATAGGAAACGATCAAGTTCCATTTAGAACCGTTGGAAAATTCACACAAAAGCCCCGATGTTCCATTGCCATTTCGGAAATAATTCATATTTAGTTTCAGGCCCCCAGAGGGTGGCACATAAAATGATTTTCTTGTAAAGACGACAGCATTAAATATGCATCGAGGCTGAAAACCTTCTGGATTATTTATATATGACGACCCCCTAGTATGCATTCGGACGGGTTCTAATTAAGATTGGACCGCGACAGTTTCTCATTAGAACCTTAATTGATTCCATTGGTCACTTTTTTAGAACGTTCCGGATAGTTAATTTCTGAAAGTTTTCCATCAACTCAAAAATGAGCGGCTGAACCGATTTCGGGCCTATGAGCTCCCATCACGCTCGGTTTCGGAATATTTTTTGTATTTTTTTTAATATTTGAGTAACAAAATGCGGGCAATTTCCCCAATGCCTCGGCTCTCATCCAGATCGCTTACGTAATTAGTCACGTACTAAGAATTGTAATTAACTTTGAAAGGCAGCGATCCGAAACCAATTTTGGCGGCGACGAGTGAAGCTGAGAAAAATTGCCGGATTAATTACATTATGTAAAACAACGTTCACGGGGATAATTGAAAATGCTCGTCAGCGTGTTTCAACTCGGGAGTGACATTAATGAAGGTCCTAAAACCACGTCTAATAGCCATTTTTAAAGATGTCAGCGTCAGGATGGACCGCACCACAATGTGCCGAGTTCGCTGTTACTTTGGACCGGCTATTCCAATTTCATGGATCGAGCAAGTCCGGAATTTTAATGCTTAAATAGACCTAGACGGTTGCAAATTCTTTTTCAAATGTTTAACGACCCCGAACTGAATGATCTTCATTAACACATTACTTTAATTGGACGAATTCAAACTTGATTTCATTAGTGAAGTCAATCAGTGACTCAAGATGTGTTTGGTTTTGAGGAGTCATGAAAAATCACTCGGCACACTGTATTAAAAAACTAAACAAAAAATAAAAAAATTGCGAAAAAAATAAAGAACTTTTATTTATTTTCGAACAGTGGCGCAAGCAATTTCATTTTTTTTTTCATCAAAAATCATCAGGGGCATTTAGAGAGTGCAGACAAAATAAAATAAAATAATAATTCTTAGGAAAACTTGCGATATTCGCAAAAAACTTCATCGGAAACACGGCAACAATGTAATAGATTGCGCCTGCAAAACGACGTTTACCTCATTAAATGTATAGTTGTTGCCAGCTTGAGCGTTTGTTCCCGGTGATTGAAAAACATTTATTTTTGTTGATACTGATATTATTATTGCACGGTTTTACAGAAATTTTAAGAAACTTTAATTCTTTAATTTGTATCGTTATAAAAACTATGAAATGGTAGAATTTTTATTCTTTATAAAATACCGACTAATTTTGACGCGAGCAGTCGACAACATCACATGTAAATGATGTAAAATGTAAATAATTAATTGAGAAACTAAATAATATTGTTTCAAATTCTAAATTTCAAATTCTAAATATTCTCATTACATGAATTTTATCACAGAACCGCCCAGTTTAACACAAAAGTGGTTGAGCACTTCAGATTTCAATCTTTGTTATTGCTGTTTGGATCTCATATCAGCCTGACGTAAAACGAAATTTTCTGATGAAAAAGTTCATAGAACCGCACAGATTTAGCAGCTCTTTAACCATGAAATGTTTCCAAAAAACTGCTCAACAAAATGAACGTTTTTAGAACCCTAATTTTATAAATTGCAAAATTCTGATCGCTTCAAGATATTTGGTTTCTGTTTGAAGCGTTATTGAGCCCCATTTGGTTGGTAATTGTTTTGATAAAATTTATGCATAGCGGACAAATATTTTCTACAGCTTGGCAAATGAAAAAATGCAAAGTTTCGGAAAGTTCGGCATGCTCCCAGTTGGGCAAAAAATGAGTTTTTTAGTTTATTATCTTAGTATTTAGCAAAAGTATAAAAATAAACCAAATAGCTCGAAACGGTTTTTGAAGCCATTTCTTCTATTTACACTGAGGTCTCGAAAAAAAAATAGAAAAAGAAAAAATGTTTCTGCTTTTGGCCCCATTTTCAAGATTTAGATCTCATGTTGAAGCTAAAACTTCAAGGCTCAACTAAAAGGCAAAAAAAGGGTTTCATGAAAAATGACCCAAATCAGAATTTCCCTCGAAATCTGTGACTCGGCAGAAGTGAAGTTCACTGCCAAATATTATCTTCGGAAGTTTCGGTATAACAATTTTTTGCGCTAGTCGATTAAGATCTTAAACATGAGCGTTATATTTTACTCTAAATAAACGAGAGAACCACAAAGTAGATAACTTATTTCCAGATATGAGGCTCATCCTGAATGGTATAGAAACACAAAAAAAAAACGTTTTTTTGCCTAAGTGAGAGTATGTGAAACTTTTAGCAATTTTGCACACTTTCATTTGCCAGCCTGTAGAAACTTTACCTGAAGCACGAATTTGTGGCACAAACACGCACTAATTGAAAAAGAACTGCACTAAATAAAGTTGGTTTTTTGAGCAATTTAGTATGACGTATTGTTTCTCTATTTAATAATTTGCAAAAAGTCCATTGAACTACGTTAAAAGATGGTCTACCGGCAAAGTCGAAAGTACATCTTGCCAATATCCAGCAACTCCTTGAAAGGAGTGACGCCTATTTTTTTTTGGACACAGAAACAAGCAAATTTTCTTTTCGACTTTAGCGTAATTTTCCATTTTTTTTCCCGCTGTTTCAAGGGGGATCCAAGGGGGGGTCATGGGGGTCATGACCCCCCATTCAATTCTCTATCCAACGGTGCCAAAATTATTTTTTTAGCTCGAAAGGTTCTTGAGAAACCTCGAAAGCAGCAGCGTCATGTTCAAGTGGATTTTGCAACTCAGGAAAAACCACGCAAATCTAAAATTCTTGAATTAAAGCATTTTTTGAGAAAACTGCCAACATTTCCTTATCGATGGTTCACTTTCTAAAAAGGCCATTTATTTCTCTCTAGAATGAAGTACAAATGAGCGTTCTTGCTAAT
Source organism: Dendroctonus ponderosae (assembly GCF_020466585.1). Lineage (NCBI taxonomy): Eukaryota > Metazoa > Arthropoda > Insecta > Coleoptera > Curculionidae > Dendroctonus > Dendroctonus ponderosae. Next base: position 5,453,105 of record NW_026018611.1, read on the forward strand.
TTTGCCTCCAAGATATGAGCAAAAACGGGACGCTTTCTGGGTTAAAACTACTCGAATTTCCTCACTTTGTTACCATTGAATCGACTTTTCAATTCTCTGTTCAACGATGCCAAAACGAATTCTGTGGCTCAAATGGTTCTTGAGAAACTTCGAAAAAAGCAGCGTCATGTTCAAGTGGATTTTGCAACTCAAAA